>NW_027094351.1:0-107500 GCF_029207755.1 Chamaea fasciata
TACCTTGTCTGTCCCTGGGGGGGCCCTGGCTGTCTTCCTAGGTGTCCCTGGGGGGCCCTGGCTGGCCCCTAGGGGTCCCTGGGGGTACCCTGGCTGTCCCCTAGGTGTCCCTGGGGGTACCCTGGCTGTCCCCTATGTGTCCCTGGAGGTGCCCTGGCTGTCCCCTTGGTGTCCCTGGGGGTGCCCTTGCTGTCCCATAGGTGTCCCTGGAGGTGCCCTGGCTGTCCCCTTGGTGTCCCTGGGGGTGCCCTGGGTGTCCCTGGGGTGCTCTGGCTGTCCCCTAGGTGTCCCTGGGGGTGCCCTAGCTGTCCCTTAGATGTCCCTGGGGGTGACCTGGCTCTCCTTGGGGTGCCCTGGCTGTCCCTTTTGTGTCCCTGGGGGTGCCCAGGGTGTCCCTGGGGTGCCTTGCTGTCCCCTAGGTGTCCCTGGGGGTGCCCTGCCTGTCCCCTGGGTGTCCCTTGGGGTGTCCTGGCTGTCCCCTAGGTGTGCCTGGGGGTGCCCTGGCTGTCCCTGGGGTACCCAGGCTTTCCTTTAGGTGTCCGTAGGGGTGCCCTGGCTTTCCCGTAGTTGTCCCTGGGGTGCCCTGGCTGTCCCTTTGGTGTCCCTGGAGGTGCCCTTGCTGTCCCTTGGGGGGCCCTGGCTGTCCCTGAGGGGGCCCTGGCTGTCCCCTAGGTGTCCCTGGGGTTCCCTGGCTGTCCCTGGGGTGCCCAGGCTTTCCTATAGGTGTCCCTGGGGGTGCCCTGGCTGTTCCTTAGGCGTCCCTGGGGGTGCCCTGGCTGTCCCTTAGGTGTCCCCGGGGGTACCCTGGCTGTCCCCTAGGTGTCCCTGCCTCGCTCGTATCCTCGACTCCGCCTCCGGCGCCATGGTGACACCCCTCCCAGTCTGGACCAGTGTGGCCACACCCCCTCCCCTGGGGCCATTAGACCCATCCCAGTATAGACCAGTAAGGCACCGTGTGCCCACCACGGACCCCCACACGCCTGCCAGTTCGTCCCAGTCCACTCCCCGTCCATCCCAGTTCTCTCTGATCACCCTCCCAGTGCTCCCAGTCCATCCCAGTCCCGCAGGTGCTGGTGCTTGTGGCTTGATCATCTGGTGCCTGTCCGCAACGTGGAGCGGGTCAAATGAGGCCTCAGGGGGAGGGGGGGGGCGGATTTTGGGGGGTCCTGGGGGTCCCGAGTTGTCCTGGAGGGGTTTGGGGGGTCTGCGGGGAGTCTCAAGGGGCTGCTGTGGGTGTTTTTGGGGGGGCTTCGGGAGGTTTGGGCGGCCCATTTGCGGCATCAAAGGAACCTGAGGAGGGTTTTGCGGGCTCCTGGAGGTCGGGGGGGGCCCTGGGGGTGGTTTGGGGGGCACTGGGGGGTTCCAGCCCGTGACCCCCCCCCCGTTTTTGACCCCCCCCCCCCGAGCTGTTTCGGTCTCATCGACGCCCTCCTGAAGCCCAAGGGGGGGTGGGCGCTGGGCCCCCCCTGCTGCCCCCTCCCCCTGCCACCCCCACGACGCCCTGCAGGTGAGGGACCCCCAAAAACCCCTCCCCATGAACCCCAAATCCACCCCTGGGACCCCCCAAAACCTCCCCAGGACCCCAGATCCACCCCGGGACCCCCAAATCCATCCCTTGGACCCCCAAAAAACCCCCAAATCCATCCCTGGGACCCCCCAAAACCTCCCTCCAAACCCCAAATTCACCCCTCGGACCTCCAGAATCCCTCCACAGAACCCCTCAGGGGTGGTTCCCCACGAAAAAGGGCGGGAAACGTGAGGGGAGAAAAAGGGCGGGATCAAGTGGAGGGGATCAATGGAATTTTGGGGGGGGTCAGCGACGCTGAGGAAGGATCAATGGAATATTGGGGGGGCATCAATGACATTGGGGGGGTCAGTGACACTCGGGTGGGGATCAATGATGCTGTGGGGGGGGTCGATATCAGCTCGGGGGGCGGCCATGGGTTTTTGGGGGGCCGCAACGCAGGCGGCCGTGCTGGGTTTGGAGCGGGGGGGCCCCAACAACCCCTGGGGGTGCCCTGGCTGTCCCCTAGGTGTCCCTGGGGTGCCCTGGCTTTCCCTGGGGTGCCCTGGCTGTCCCCTAGGTGTCCCTGGGGTGCCCTGGCTGTCCCTGGGGGTCCCTGGCTGTCCCCTAGGTGTCCTTGGGGTACCTTGCTGTCCCCAAGGCGTCCCTGGGGTGCCCTGGCTGTCCCCTAGGTGTCCCTGGGGGTGCCCTGGCTGTCCCTGGGGGTCCCTGGCTGTCCCAGAGGTGTCCCTAGGGGTGCCTTGTCTGTCCCTGAGGGGGCCCTGGGGGGGCCCTGGCTGTCCCCTAAGTGTCCCTGGGGGTGCTCTGGTGTCCCTGGGGATGCCCTGGCTGTCCCTTAGGTCTCCCTGGGGGTGCCCTGGCTGTCCCTTGGGGTGCCCTGGCTGTCCCCTAGGCGTCCCTGGGGTGCCGTGGCTGTCCCCTTGGTGTCCCTGGAGGTGACCTGCCTGTCCCCTAGGTGTCCCTGGAGGTGCCCTGGCTGTCCCCTTGGTGTCCCTGGGGGTGCCCTGGCTGTCCCATAGGTGTCCCTGGACGTGCCCTGGCTGTCCTCTTGGTGTCCCTGGGGGTGCCCTGGGTGTCCCTGGGGTGCCCTTGCTGTCCCCTAGGTGTCCCCGGGGATGCCCTGGCTATCCCTGGGGGGGCCCTGGCTGTCCCTGGGGTGCCCTAGCTGTCCCTTAGATGTCCCTGGGGGTGCCCTGGCTCTCCTTGAGGTGCCCTGGCTGTCCCTTATGTGTCCCTGGGGGTGCCCTGCCTGTCCCCTAGGTGTCCCTGGGGTTGCCTTGGCTGTCCCCTAGGTGTCCCTGGGTGTGCCCTGGTGTCCCTGGGGTGCCCTGCCTGTCCCCGAGGTGTCCCTGGGGGTGCCCTGGCTGTCCCCTAGGTGTCCCTGGGGGTTCCCTGGCTGTCCTCTAGTTGTCCCTGGGGGAGCCCTGGCTGTCCCTAGGGTGCCCTGCCTGTCCCCTAGGTGTCCCTGGGAGTGCCCTGGCTGTCCCCTAGGTGTCCCTGGGGGTCCCTGGCTGTCCCCTAGTTGTCCCTGGGGGAGCCCTGGCTGTCCCAAGGTTGCCCTGCCTGTCCCCTAGGTGTCCCTGGGAGTGCCCTGGCTGTCCCCTAGGTGTCCCTGGGGTCCCCTGGGTGTCCCCGGGGGTGCCCTGGCTGTTCCTGGGGTGCCCTGGCTGTCCTTTAGGTGTCCCTGGGGTGCCCTGGCTGTCCCCTAGGTGTCCCTGGTGGTGCCCTGGCTGTCCCTGGGGATCCCTGGCTGTCCCCTAGGCGTGCCTGCGGGTGACCTGGCTGTCCCCTAGGTGTCCCTGGGGTGCCCTGCCTTTCCCTGGGGTGCCCTGGCTGTCCCCTAGGTGTCCTTGGGGATGCCCTGGTGTCCCTGAGGGTGCCCTGGGTGTCCCTGTCAGGGCCCTGGCTGTCCCTTATGTGTCCCTAGGGGTACCTTGTCTGTCCCTGTGGGGGCCCTGGCTGTCCCGTAGTTGTCCCTGGGGTGCCCTGGCTGTCCCTTAGGTGTCCCTGGAGGTGCCCTTGCTGTCCATTGGGGGGCCCTGGCTGTCCCTGTGGGGCCCTGGCTGTCCCTTAGGTGTCCCTGGGGGTGCCCTGGCTATCTGTGGGGTGCCGTGGCTGCCTCTGGGGTGCCCTTGATGTCCCCTAGGTGTCCCTGGGGTGCCCTGGGTGTCCCTGTGGGTGCCCTGGCTGTCCCCTAGGTGTCCCTGGGGTGCCCTGGCTGTCCCTTAAGTGTCCCTGGAGGTGCCCTTGCTGTCCATTGGGGGGCCCTGGCTGTCCCTGTGGGGCCCTGGCTGTCCCTTAGGTGTCCCTGGGGGTGCCCTGGCTATCTGTGGGGTGCCGTGGCTGCCTCTGGGGTGCCCTTGATGTCCCCTAGGTGTCCCTGGGGTGCCCTGGGTGTCCCTGTGGGTGCCCTGGTTGTCCCCTAGGTGTCCCTGGGGTGCCCTGGCTGTCCCTGGGGTGCCCTGGCTGTTCCTTAGGTGTCCCTGGGGGTGCCCTGGCTATCTGTGGGGTGCCGTGGCTGCCTCTGGGGTGCCCTTGATGTCCCCTAGGTGTCCCTGGGGTGCCCTGGCTGTCCATTAGGTGTCCCCGGGGGTACCCTGGCTGTCCCCTAGGTGTCCCTGCCTCGCTCGTATCCTCGACTCCGCCTCCGGCGCCATGGTGACACCCCTCCCAGTCTGGACCAGTGTGGCCACACCCCCTCCCCTGGGGCCATTAGACCCATCCCAGTACAGACCAGTTAGGCACCGTGTGCCCACCACGGACCCCCACACGCCTGCCAGTTCGTCCCAGTCCACTCCCCGTCCATCCCAGTTCCCTCTGATCACCCTCCCAGTGCTCCCAGTCCATCCCAGTCCCGCAGGTGCTGGTGCTTGTGGCTTGATCAGCTGGTGCCTGTCCGCAACATGGAGCGGGTCAAATGAGGCCTCAGGGGGAGGGGGGGGCGGATTTTGGGGGGTCCTGGGGGTCCCGAGTTGTCCTGGAGGGGTTTGGGGGGTTTTGGGGGGTCTGCGGGGAGTCTCAAGGGGCTGCTGTGGGTGTTTTTGGGGGGGCTTCGGGAGGTTTGGGCGGCCCATTTGAGGCATCAAAGGAACCTGAGGAGGGTTTTGCGGGCTCCTGGAGGTCGGGGGGGCCCTGGGGGTGGTTTGGGGGGCACTGGGGGGTTCCAGCCCGTGACCCCCCCCGTTTTTGACCCCCCCCCCCCCCCCCGAGCTGTTTCGGTCTCATCGACGCCCTCCTGAAGCCCAAGGGGGGGTGGGCGCTGGGCCCCCCCCGCTGCCCCCTCCCCCTGCCACCCCCGCGACGCCCTGCAGGTGAGGGACCCCCAAAAACCCCTCCCCGGTCCCCAAATTCACCCCTGGGACCCCAAAAAAACCCCCAAAACCTCTCCCCGGACCCCAAATTCACCCCTGAGGCGCCATAAAACCCCCAAACCCCTCCCCATGAACCCCAAATCCATCCCTGGGACCCCCCAAAACCTCCCTAGGACCCCAGATCTACCCCGGGACCCTCGAATCCATCCCTTGGACCCCCAAAAACCCCCAAATCCATCCCTGGGACCCCCCAAAACCTCCCTCCAAACCCCAAATTCACCCCTCGGACCTCCAGAATCCTTCCACAGGACCCCTCAGGGGTCGTTCCCCACGAAAAAGGGCGGGAAACGTGAGGGGAGAAAAAGGGCGGGATCAAGTGGAGGGGATCAATGGAATTTTGGGGGGGGTCAGCGACGCTGAGGAAGGATCAATGGAATATTGGGGGGGCATCAATGACATTGGGGGGGTCAGTGACACTCGGGTGGGGATCAATGATGCTGTGGGGGGGTCGATATCAGCTCGGGGGGAGGCCATGGGTTTTTGGGGGGCCGCAACGCAGGCGGCCGTGCTGGGTTTGGAGCGGGGGGGCCCCTTCAACCTCTGGAGGGGCCCTGGCTGTCCCTGGGGGTCCCTGGCTGTCCCCTAGGTGTCCTTGGGGTGCCTTGCTGTCCCCAAGGCGTCCCTGGGGTGCCCTGGCTGTCCCCTAGGTGTCCCTGGGGGTGCCCTGGCTGTCCCTGGGGGTCCCTGGCTGTCCCATAGGTGTCCCTAGGGGTGCCTTGTCTGTCCCTGGGAGGGCCCTGGGGGTGCTCTGGTGTCCCTGGGGATGCCCTGGCTGTCCCTTAGGTCTCCCTGGGGGTGCCCTGCCTTTCCCTTGGGGGGCCCTGGCTGTCCCAGGGACACCCTGGCTGTCCCCTAGGTGTCCCTGGGTGTGCCTTGTCTGTCCTTGGGGGTGCCTTGTCTGTCCCTGGGGGGGCCGTGGCTGTCCCCTAGGTGACCCTGGGGGTTCCCTGGGTGTCCCTGTGGGGGCCCTGACTGTCCCTGGGGTGCCTTGCTGTCCCCTAGGTATCCCTAGGGTGCCCTGGCTGTCCCCTAGGTGTCCCTGGGGGTACTCTGGCTGTCCCCTAGGTGTCCCTGGGGGTGCCCTGGCTGTCCCTGAGGGGGCCGAGGCTGTCCCCTAGTTGTCCCTGGGGGTTCCCTGGGTGTCCCTGTGGGGGCTCTGGCTGTCCCTGGGGTACCCTGGCTGTTCCATAGGTGTCACTGGGGGTGCTCTGGAGTCACTGGGGTGCCCTGGCTGTCCCTTAGGTCTCCCTGGGGGTGCCCTGGCTGTCCCTTGGGGGGCCCTGGCTGTCCCTGGGGGGCCCTGGCTATACCCTAGGTGTCCCTGGGGGTGCCCTGGCTGTCCCTTAGGTGTCCGTAGGGGTGCCTTGTCTGTCCCTGGGGGTGCCCTGGCTGTACCCTACGTGTCTCTGGGGGTGCCTTGTCTGTCCCTGGGGGTGCCCTGGCTGTACCCTACGTGTCTCTGGGGGTGCCTTGTCTGTCCCTTGGGGGGCCCTGGCTGTCCCTGGGGGTGCTCTGGCTGTCCTTTAGGTGTCCCTGGGGGTACCCTGGCTGTCCCCTAGGTGTCCCTGGGGGTGCCCTGGGTGTCCCTGTCGGGGCCCTGGCTGTCCCCTAGGTGTCCCTGGGGGTGCCCTGGCTGTCCCTGGGGGGGCCGTGGCTGTCCCCTCGGTGTCCCTGGGGGTTCCCTGGGTGTCCCATCGGGGGCCCTGGCTGTCCCCTAGGTGTCCCTGTGGGGGCCCTGGCTGACCCTGGGGTGCCCTGGCTGTCCCTTAGGTCTCCCTGGGGGTGCCCTGGCTGTCCCTTGGGGGGCCCTGGCTGTCCCCTAGGTGTCCCAGGGCTGCCCTGGCTGTCCCTTAGGTGTCCCTGGGGGTGCCCTGGCTGTCCCCTAGGTGTCCCTGGGGGTGTGCTGGCTGTCCCTTGGGGCGCCGTAGCTGTCCACTTGGTGTCCCTGGGGGTGCCCTGGCTGTACCCTACGTGTCCCTGGGGGTGCCTTGTTTGTCCCTTGGGGGGCCCTGGCTGTCCCTGGGGGTGCCCTGGCTGTCCTTTAGGTGTCCCTGGGGGTGCCCTGGCTGTCCCCTAGGTGTCCCTGGGGGTGCCCTGGGTGTCCCCTAGGTGTCCCTGGGGGTGCCCTGGGTGTCCCTGTTGGGGCCCTGGCTGTCCCCTCGGTGTCCCTGGGGGTTCCCTGGCTGTCCCTGGGGGGGCCGTGGCTGTCCCCTCGGTGTCCCTGGGGGTTCCCTGGGTGTCCCATCGGGGGCCCTGGCTGTCCCCTAGGTGTCCCTGTGGGGGCCCTGGCTGACCCTGGGGTGCCCTGGCTGTCCCTTAGGTCTCCCTGGGGGTGCCCTGGCTGTCCCTTGGGGGGCCCTGGCTGTCCCCTAGGTGTCCCAGGGCTGCCCTGACTGTCCCCTAGGTGTTCCTCGGGGTGCCCTGGCTGTCCCTGGGGTGCCCTTGCTGTCCCCTAAGTGTCTTTGGGGCTGCCCTGGCTGTCCCCTACGTGTCCCTGGGGGTCCCCTGGCTGTCCCATAGGTGTCCCTGGGGATGCCCTGGCTGACCCCTAGGTGTCACTGGGGGTGCCATGGCTGTCCCTTAGGTGTCCCTGGGGGTGCCCTGGCTGTCCCTTAGGTGTCTCTGGGGTCCCCTGGCTGTCCCATAGGTGTCCCTGGGGGTGCTCTGGTGTCACTGGGATGCCCTGGCTGTCCTCTGGGGGGCCCTGGCTGTATCTGGGGGTGCCCTGGCTGTCCCCTAGGTGTCCGTGGGGGTGCCCTGGGTGTTTCTGGGGGTCCCCTGGCTGTCCCATAGGTGTCCCTGGGGATGCCCTGGCTGACCCCTAGGTGTCACTGGGGGTGCCATGGCTGTCCCTTAGGTGTCCCTGGGGGTGCCCTGGCTGTCCCTTAGGTGTCTCTGGGGTCCCCTGGCTGTCCCATAGGTGTCCCTGGGGATGCCCTGGCTGACCCCTAGGTGTCACTGGGGGTGCCATGGCTGTCCCTTAGGTGTCCCTGGGGGTGCCCTGGCTGTCCCTTAGGTGTCTCTGGGGTGCCCTGGCTGTCCCCTAGGTGTCCCTGCCTCGCCCGGATCCTCGACTCCGCCTCTGGCGCCATGGTGACACCCCTCCCAGTCTGGACCAGTGTGGCCACACCCCCTCCCCTGGGGCCAATAGACCCATCCCAGTATAGACCAGTAAGGCACCTTGTGCCCACCATCGACCCCCACACACCTGCCAGTTCATCCCAGTCCACTCCCCGTCCATCCCAGTTCTCTCTGATCACCCTCCCAGTGCTCCCAGTCCATCCCAGTCCCGCAGGTGCTGGTGCTTGTGGCTTGATCAGCTGGTGCCTGTCTGCAACGTGGAGCGGGTCAAATGAGGCCTCAGGGGGAGGGGGGGGGCGGATTTTGGGGGGATCCTGGGGGTCCCGAGTTGTCCTGGAGGGGTTTGGGGGGTTTTGGGGGGCCTGGGGGGAGTCCTGGGGGCTGCTTTGGGTGTTTTTGGGGGATCTTCGGGAGGTTTGGGCGGCCCATTTGAGGCATCAAAGGAACCTGAGGAGGGTTTTGCGGGCTCCTGGAGGTCGGGGGGGGCCCTGGGGGTGGTTTGGGGGGCACTGGGGGGTTCCAGCCCGTGACCCCCCCCGGTTTTTGACCCCCCCCCCCGAGCTGTTTCGGTCTCATCGACGCCCTCCTGAAGCCCAAGGGGGGGTGGGCGCTGGGCCCCCCCCGCTGCCCCCTCCCCCTGCCACCCCTGCGACGCCCTGCAGGTGAGGGACCCCCAAAAATCCCTCCCCAGACCCCAAATTCACCCCTGGGTCCCCAAAAAACCCCCAAAACCTCTCCCCGGACCCCAAATTCACCCCTGAGGCCCCAAAAAACCCCCAAACCCCTCCCCATGAACCCCAAATCCACCCCTGGGACCCCCCAAAACCTCCCCAGGACCCCAGATCCACCCCGGGACCCCCAAATCCATCCCTTGGACCCCCAAAAACCCCCAAATCCATCCCTGGGACCCCCCAAAACCTCCCTCCAAACCCCAAATTCACCCCTCGGACCTCCAGAATCCTTCCACAGGACCCCTCAGGGGTGGTTCCCCACGAAAAAGGGCGGGAAAGGTGAGGGGAGAAAAAGGGCGGGATCAAGTGGGGGGGATCACTGGAATTTTGGGGGGGTCAGCGACGCTGAGGGAAGATCAGTGGAATATTGGGGGGGCATCAATGACATTGGGGGGGGTCAGTGACACTCGGGTGGGGATCAATGATGCTGTGGGGGGTCGATATCAGAGGTTATCAGAGGAAATCGCCGCCGCCGTCCTCCCGTGCCCAGAGCCCCGCCAGGACTCCAGCGCAGCTCCGGCTGCAGGCGGAGCAGGAGCGGCTCCTGCCGCCCGCAGCGATCCCGGTCCCGATCCCGACCGCAACGCCAGCCCGGTCCTCAGGCCCCGAGACCCAGAGCCCGCCCGCCGAGGGGGGCCGCACCGCTCGGGAGCCGCAGCCGACACTGACAGGACCCGAACCAGAACGGCCGGTCCCATTCCCGGCCCCGCCTGGCTCCGCGCAGGGCCGCGAGCAACCTCGGCTCGGCTCAGCTGTGAGGGGCGGGGCGGGGCCGCGGGCGATGGTCCCGCCCTCATCCCGGGCAGCGCGGGGCGCCGGGGCGGGCTCGGGGCGGAGGCGGGGTGGGCTCGGGGCGGAGCCGGGGTGGAGCCGGGGCGGGCTCGGGGCGGAGCCGGGGCGGGCTCGGGACAGAGCCGGGGCGGGCTTTGGGCGGAGCCGGGGCGGAGCCGGGGCGGGCTTTGGGCGGAGCCGGGGCGGGCTCGGGGCGGAGCCGGGGCGGGCTCGGGGCGGAGCCGGGGCGGGCTCGGGGCGGAGCAGGGGCGGAGCCGGGGCGGGCTCTGGGCGGAGCCGGGGCGGGCTCGGGGCGGAGCCGGGGCGGGCTCGGGGTGGAGCAGGGGCGGGGTCGGGGCGGAGCCGGGGCGGAGCCGGGGCTCTGTGAGGGGGGGCCCGGAGGCAGCCGGGGCCGGGCAGTACCGGGGGCGCGGCTTCAGGGGCGCGGGGCGGGTCCCAAGTGCACGGCGCCGGGACCCCACCGGGGCGTTCCACACCGAGCCCATAGAGCAGCAGCTACTTCCGCCACCCTTTTGAATCCCCGCGATTGGCGGGCTCGCTGAGGCATCGGCAGTGCTGATTGGACAGCGGGCCGTGGGAACCGCCCCCGCCCCCCGGCCCGCGCTGAGGGCCCGGGGCCTCCGCCCTCAGACCGGCTCCGGCTCCAACCCGGCCCGGGCTCTGCTCCGGTCCCCCCGGCCCGCCCTGAGGGCCCGGGGGCTCTGCCCCGAGACCGGCCTCGCCCCTCCCCGCCTCGCCTCGTAGTAGATTTCTGTTTGGTTTGTGGGAAGAAACAGTTGTGAGAAGTGAGATTTGTGCTGGAGAGCTGCTGCTGGGAAGAAAGGATGGAGTAAATCTGCTCCGAGGATGTGTGATGAAGAATTCAGGGTAAGGGTTGGGCAATATTTATAAACTGTCTCCATATTTCCCTGTATCTCTGGGTGTTTGGATTTAGCCTGGGATTGTCAGCTAAGTTATAAACAAACCAACCCGGCTACTGAACTCCCAATGAACGTTTGGAACCCTTGCACAGAAAGACAAGTTAGCAACGATTCCAAAGGAAAAATTGTAAATGGAGGGTAACGATTGCGGGGGGATTTCCTTGGGGATTATGACCCTCACACATACGGAATTTAGGAGGTGGAATCCCAGTTTCAGCCTTGGGCACGTGCAGGAGAAGAGGGGTCGTTATCCCTATCAAGGAAAGCCCGGTGCCCCAGCGCGTCAGGTGCGGACAACGAATTCTCCGGGGATGAGCACAAGTCCCCTCTTCCCCTGCCCCGACACTCGGACTGGCAGCAGCTGCAGGTGAGAGCTGTCACAGGATGGTGAGGGGACAGAGCAGCCCCAGGTGTGACCGTCAGGATGAGGAGGGCAGCAGAGCCGCCACAAGTGTGAGCTGTAAAGGATAATGAGGGGCCGGTTCTAGCCGGGGGCGGTTTAATAGAGGAGCCCGAGTTCACTTTGGCATCGGGCCGTGAGGAGCTCAGCGTGGTTTCTGCGGTGGTGGGAAAGCTTCTTACAGCGCCTGCAGGAGCACGTGGGTGTGGGGGGTTTCTTTGTGCCGGACAGCAGTAGCAGGTAAGCCAGCATGGGTTTGTAGGGGAGATTTTTTTTTTCTTTGCAGCTTTGTCTTACTAATTTCTCTGTGGTGCTCCCAGGAAATAAAAGGAGTTATGGAGAGAAAAGGAGTTCAAATTCAGTGAAGAAACTCTTCTTCTGTGGTTGTCAGTATTCAAACTGAAGAAAACTTTCCACCTGGATTTTTAATGAGTTGTGGTATTTCTATGTGGTTTTTATTAAGTATTATGCTCTTGGGTGGCGTGTAGTGTTTTGTCTGATTTTTGATGTTATGTGTAATTTGGTTTTTGAGTGAGGATAACTTTGTTGGAGGGGTTGTTTGTATTTGAGGTAGAATTAATTTAAGTAGCTTTTTTTGCTAGACTTCTGATACGTGGTATTGGGGTTTTGTGTGTGATATGTAGGGATTCAAGTTGGGTAGGGCTATTTTTTCTGTTTAGTGGCTTTGAATGATTTATTGTGTAGCTTTATCTTGTTTGTAGATGGTGTATGGTGAGAGATATGGTTTCTTTTTCGTGTTAGGTTTTGTAGTTTACATGTCGGTCAGAGTATTTTTGAACTGAGTTTTGTTGAATTGTTTTTGGTGAGATATAGTGTTTTTTGAGGGTGTGTTTTCTAAGGTTTACAATGGTGTAATTGGCTGTAGTGTGAGATGTAAAGGAGGTTTTTATTTATTTGGTGGTGGTTTTTATTATGGTGAGTGTGTAGTATTTGTTTTGATGGGTTTGGGGTAGTGTGATGTAGCTAATTTATTAGGGTTTTCTAATATTTATAATTCAATTATTGTTTATTGTATTACAGGGATTTATTTATTTAGCTTGTTTGGTTTTAGTGTGTGTTCTATAATTATGGAAAATTTGGGAGATGCTGTTTATAGTTGAATGGATCTTTTAGTTTTAGGATTGAGGGGGTTGCAGGTATATATTTTGAAGGTTTTTTGAGGGGATTGGACATGGGGGTTATTTTTATTATATTTGGTAGTTGGACTTATAGTAATAAGAGTTGGCTTTTTTTGCTGCATTATTTTTTGTTTTTTCTTTTCTAGTATTCATGTATTTGTGTGGTCAGGGTAGTGGTGTTTCTGGTGCAGCTGTAAGCCTCCATTACTGATTGTGTGTTTTAGGTGGTCCACTGGTATTACAGGGAGACCCCCTCACTGACCGGCCAACAGATCTGCTGAGATTGTACATCAGCATTTGGTTTTCTCTATGGTACCTGACTAAGAGACAGCAGTCTGGTGACAGCAAGGAATTCCCAGAGGTGGAGCTGGATCTCAGCAGTCAAGCTGACGTGGGCAAGGTGAGCAGTGACTGGTGGACAGAAGCAGTTGCTATTGTTCAAGTCTCACTTGCTGGTGCAACTCTAAGCATTCACTGTTCTTTTTTTTTTTTACTTTAGGTTGTCCCCTTGCCAGATGTGCTGGCCCCAGAGGCCAGATGGGTGCAGCATTAAGGTATACTTGTGGCATGCTTCAGTCAGACTGGGGAGGTTGCTGTTTGACAGTAACTCAGCATGATTTTTTGCTTCTTTTGTTTCTTTGCAGGTGCCACTGCTGTCCCAGGCGTGCTAAGGAATAGAGAGAGCCGGTGAGTTGCCCTTTAGGCAGGGTGACCCATAGGTGAGCGATGTGCTCAGCATTTACTTTTTCCTTTTGCTGGGTCCACTCCTGTCAGCCTCTGGAGCGGAGTGAAGATCTGAGGGGGAGCTGGGGCAGCGGTGCAGAGGAGCCCTGGGGATTACTCTTCTGGAGGGGGATAGTCACATTTCCTGTTTTGTGATCCTAGGTAGCGTGAGGAGGTGCGGAGACAAAGTCTGGATATGGCAGCCCCAAAGCGGATGCTGAGAACACGTCGACGTCTGCGGTGCCGACATGTTCATTTCTGTCGAGGACGGACGTTCCACTCGTGTTCCAAAAGCTAAGTGTTGGGGCTGGTGGTCAGGAGAAGGGAAAAAACCTTTTCAGTCCCGGGAGGTGATTTAAAGTTACCTTAGAAGAGAAGGCCCTAGTGGGGTGGTCCCTTCAAAAGTAAAGGGTGAGGGTTTCTCCTCAGCATCACCAGAGCCTTTGCTGGGCGGGGCAGTTCTGACCCATCTCCATGTTCTAGGGAGCTTCACATTATTGGCCTTCTTTTAGAGTCCACAGGGTTAGGCTGCAGCAGGGGATTCCTGGCCCAGGAGTGTCCTGATTAGGAGCAATGCCAGTTGCAAGGCGTAGGGTTAGTAGGGTTCAGCAGGGGGAGTTTACAGTGGCACACAGAGGCTGAAGGAGGGCTTGAGAAGTAAAGGACTCGAGGTCTAGAGAACACACAGTGAAAATCGGGGGTACAGCCTAGGATACAAGTCAGAGTACAGGTATACCAGCCCTCACAGCGCTGCTGCCAACACTGTTTCCCTGAGAGCAGGTGCCGGCAGCAATCCTAACGCAAGACAAGGCCAGAAGTCCTGAGAGGTGCAGGCAGTAACCCTAAGCTAGGGCCAGGCAGGAAGTGACAGTGGTGGGGCAGAGTCCACAGGGTTGAGGTTCACCGGGGATGTCCACCCTGCGTTCCTGTCCTGCTCTAACCGGGGATGCTCACAGCCCTAATGGAGGCCACGGTGGGTGGGCTCGGTGCCAGTAACGCCTCTAAGGCTTTGGCGCTGCGAGCGTCGGCCTCCGAGCTCAGCTGAAGCACGCACGGGGCCCGAGGACCCGGTGCTGCTTAAGAGACGGTGAGTAGCAGAGCTGCTGGGTTTTGGCTGATGTGCAGCTAAGATTATGCTTTGATATTTGGTTTTCTTTATTGTAGCTGACTAGGAGACAGCAGCCCAGTGACAGGAGGAATTTCCCTGAAGGAGAGGCAGCCTTCTTTGGCACCCGGCGTGGATTCACCTCCCCAGACATTTGAGAGATAAGTGGAGGGCTTGGAGCCACAGAGGGGATGAAAGCGGGGTACCAGGGCAGGGGTCAGCGGGAGGGATTTTTTTGAGTCGGGTTTGGAGATGGGGATGTCCCAGATGTGACCCCTTAGGCTACATGAAGGGAAAGTCTCATTTTTCATGTCGGTGCTGAGGTGTGCAGGGCAGAGCAGTCCTGGTGTGTGTTGTGTCACTTGTCTGTTGTGCACTCTGTCTGTTTGGTGTCTTGTCTTTTCCTTTAGTCCTTTCAGGGGCCTATCAAAACCCCTGGCATCAGTCTTAGCATTTCTGATCTCTGTGCTCCTCAGCCAGGTGCCTTTGTCTCAGCTGCTCGGACACTCATCAGAATCCATCTCTCTTCACAAGCATCCAGTCCGATGCCTTTTCAGGTCTTGTTCTGAGCTGTACTGACAGCCGTGCACCGCCCTGATCCATTCCGGCGGGTTAGGTCTTGTGAGAATGCAAAGACAGGTGGAGGATTCTGACCGTAGGATTCTCGGGCATCCATCTCTGCGTCTCTTGGGATAAGTCATCCCGATGGCATCTTGTTCCTGCAGGGTTCTCTGAGCCTGGCCAGCTCACCTTCCGTCTCACCTCGGTCATCTCATTCCGAGTTCTCTGGACCCTCAGGGTCATTCTTCTTGCCAGAGTTTTCTGTCCCTGTTGTGTCCCCTCGTTTGTCCTGTGCTGTGTCACGGGTGTTGGTGTGTGTTTGGCCCGGAGCTGCTCTGCCTTGCTGCTCAGTCTGGGTGTAGGGGTACGAGGGTAATAGTGCCGGGGGCTTGAAATTTGTGATGTGGGGTGTAGTAGGCCTGTAGAGGGTATTCCTAGATTGCCACAAGATGTCTGGAGCTGTCAAGGTATCCTGCAGCACTCTGACTTTTGTCCGAACTTTCTTTCAGATGCAGAGAGATGAAATCTGTGGCAGAGCCCCCCATCCTGGGTGAGGGGCTCCCCTGAGAAGGTCAGTCCCTGTTTCTGTTTGCAGGGGAGGTGTAAATGATGGCTGTGTTACAGCTCTGTTCTTTGTCTTTATTTTTAGGTGGTGAAGCCGGATCTCAGCAGTCAAGCTGACGTGGGCGAGGTGAGCAGTGACGGGTGGACAGAAGCCGTTGCTATTGTTCAAGCCTCACTAGCTGGTGCAACTCTAAGCCTCCGTCATTGTGCGTTTTAGGGAGTCCACTCGTAGGAGGCTGAGCTCCCCTCTCACCAACGGGACGACAGACCCGCGTCACCTCACCCGTGAGCCCTCCGGGAGCATTCCAGGAGTCTGTGATGGAGCCTTGATCTTCTCCTTGTGAAGGCCCCATCCAGGTAGGCTTGGATAACGGCCGAGGAGTTGAGGTGAGTCAGGGAGGAGAAGGAGGGAGGGTCCCCTCAAGTTCCAGCGCTGCCACGTCACCTTGTCTGCTCTTTACCCAGGCAGACCCTGCGACGCCGGCGTTGGCCTCTGAGCGCAGCTGAAGCGCGGGGCCGAGGACACAGGCAAGCTTAGGAGACAGTGAGTAGCAGAATTGTCGGGTTTTGGGTGATGGGCTGCTAAGATCACGCATTCATGTTTGGTTTTTTTTGTTGTAGCTGACTAAGAGACAACAGCCCGGCGACAGCAGGAATTTTCCTGAGGCAGAGGCGGCCTTCTTTGGACCTGGCAGGGATTTGCCTCCCTGGATGCCTGAGAGATAAGTGGAGGGCTGTGGCTCACAGAGGGGATGAAAGCAGGATGCCAGGGCAGGGATCACCGGGAGGGGTTTTTTAAGTCAGATTTGGAGTTGGGGGCACCAAGATGTGACCCCTTAGGCTACATGAAGGGAAAGTCTCATTTTTCATGTCAGTGCTGAGGTGTGCAGGGCAGAGCAGTCCTGGTGTGTGTTGTGTCACTTGTCTGTTGTGCACTCTGTCTGTTTGGTGCCTTGTCTTTTCCTTTAGTCCTTTCAGGGGCCTGTCAAAACCCCTGGCATCAGTCTTAGCATTTCTGATCTCTGTGCTCCTCAGCCGGGTGCCTTTGCCTCAGCTGCTCGGACACTCATCAGAATCCATCTCTCTTCACAAGCATCCAGTCCAATGCCTTTTCAGGTCTTGTTCTGAGCTGTACTGACAGCCGTGCACCGCCCTGATCCATTCCGGCGGGTTAGGTCTTGTGAGAATGCAAAGACAGGTCAAGGATTCTGACCGTAGGATTCTCAGGCATCCATCTCTGTGTTTCTTGGGATAAGTCATCCCGATGGCATCTTGTTCCTGCAGGGTTCTCTGAGCCTGGCCAGCTCACCTTCCGTCTCACCTCGGTCATCTCATTCCAAGTTCTCTGGACCCTCAGGGTCATTCTTCTTGCCCAGAGTTTTCTGTCCCTGTTGCGTCCCCTCGTTTGTCCTGTGCTGTGTCACGGGTGTTGGTGTGTGTTTGGCCCGGAGCTGCTCTGCCTTGCTGCTCAGTCTGGGTGTAGGGGTACGAGGGTAATAGTGCCGGGGGCTTGAAATTTGTGATGTGGGGTGTGGTTAGACTGTAGAGGGTATTCCTAGATTGCCACAAGGTGTGTGGAGCTGTCAAGGTATCCTGCAGCACTCTGACTGTTGTCCTGACTTTGTTTCAGATGCAGAGGGATGAAATCCGTGGCAGAGCCCCCCATCCTGGGTGAGGGGCTCCCCTGAGAAGATCGATCGCTATTCAAGGTGAGAGTCACACATTTCACATTTATTGGCACTCCAGTGCAGGCCACCTGCGTTTACAGCTTCAAACAGGTGAGTCCCTTGGTAACCCCCCTGGGCAGCAGCTGGAGCCTGCTCCGGGCTGGGCTGAGGGAGCAAACACTTGTGGCTGACACAGCTCCACACTGAGGGTACTTGGGAAAACACCTGCCTTGTCCTGGATTTTTTTTTTTTTTTTTGAGCTTTTGACAAGGTTTTAATCATCACCTTGGTAAAAATAAATGGTAAGGACTGAAAACATGAGAGGCTGGCAGGTTATGCTCATGAATGAGAACTTTTTTTTTGAATAACTGTGCGGCCTATATCCTATTTTTGAGACTCTCTTTTTTGGCTGACTTTACTGTAAGAAATCTAATTTCAATTTAGCTGCCTCAATAATGAATTTATGGTACAAATATGTTCTAGCGGCAGGAGCTTAAAGTAGTAACACCAACATGCCACCTCTGGAATAAAGTCCTGTGTCTCCTCAGACCTACTGGTTTGCAGTAGAGTTTGTACACCTTTCGCTGCAGCTGTGGTTCTTAATAACTGGAAGTCCAGGGATTCTGGGCGATTCCCATAAGTTCTCCTGTTTTGTAGGAGCTGCACGGTGAGGTCAGCATTCTGAGGGAGGCCCTGGCACAGCTGCCAAGGGCAAGGAACGTGGAGCATCCCGGGGCTTCTCCCACCCGAGTTTCTCCCGGAGCGTGCTGCGTGTCATGCCGGATGTTTAACCCGGGTTTGGGGTGTTCTCCTGCAGTCCCAGCTCTAACTGCTGCCCCCGAGCCCTGGCCTTGCTCTGTCCCAGCACTGAACCTGGCAGGTGGGTGTGCTTTTCCAGCCCTTGAATCCCACGGGCAATCCCAGATTCCCGGAGCTCCCCGAGGCACAGCCTGGCCTCCCTCCCTGGGAGCTGCATTTCAGTCTGCCTGGACCAAGGCCATCCTGTTTGAGACTTTATTCCTGTTGTTTTTCCTCTTGCAGGTTGTGGGCAAAAAGGAGAGAGCCAGTAGGAAGTGAAGCCACTGGAAGGCCTTATCCCAGTCCAAGGTTCCCACTTTTCTTTCTGACTCCTGGATAATTGCCTGGCCATAACTGGACAGAGACTGTCAGTTTGATTTCCTGCCTTTTCCAATAAATCCTTGCTTTCAGCTGGAGTGTATTCCTGGTGTCATCCCCCTCCTCGTCCGTGGATGTGTAAATAAAATTCCTGACTTGCCGAGTCCAATTTTGTTATTGCAGGAAATGTGGTGCTTTTGTTCCACTGAAACTTCCCAACTCTGCTGAGAGTTTCCTATGTCAAATACAAGTAAGATTCGAGTTTCTTTGCATTGTTACTCCCACAAAACACAGATCATTCTTGGATAGGAGTAGCTGGACCTGTTGAATTTCCACTTCCCTTTAAACTTAGAGCAGAGGAAGCAGATTTAAATTTGTTGTTCCATGAACTTCCACCAACTTGATGACTGTTCCAAAAGTTTGCAGTATTAGAAATGCCTAAGCTTGTTTTCCAGGCAAGCTGGGATTTAGATGTTATTTCTTCCTTTTATTTGATGTTTTTTCTCTCTCTGATTCTAGTAAGAGAATATATTTTTTTTTCCAGTTTTCCATCCTAATTGGAGTTTTTGTACATTGTAGGGCACATTTCCAAGGAAATTTTCCAAATTCATGTTGGTAAAGCAGGAGCTATTCAGCACCATGCTGCCACTTTTTTCCTTTCAACCCCTTAACAGGTCTCATTCTACCCATACACAGTATTACCAGCAATAACTTGGTGTCGAGTTGTATTTCAGAGGTAGCAATAAAACAAAGTTGACATTTTATTTTGTGCCTCTCTGAACCTCTTTGTTTATTAACAAAGAACTCCAAAACAAAGCAAACAGAAAAACAAAAACCAAAACAAAAGCCCCTACAAACACTGCCCCCCAAGAAAAAACAATGACAGAGAAAACATACCAACATTATTAAATAAAAATTAAATCTTTACCCCTTAGAAAACGAGGCTAATTTAATTTTAATTCATTGTGGTTCTGATGTGTTAGGTAAATGAATTCATATAGTTTAAAAAATAAACAAGTCAACACAAATTAAATAAATACAAAAATAGAAAAATATAAGTAACAAAAATAGAAATATAAAATACAGTTTTAAGGGGTGAGAAAATCTCTAGAAAAGCTAAAGCTTTTACAGTATCCCCTAAATAGGTGGTACTCTCTTAACTGCTGCAGAGCGTTGAAACAAGCCTAGAGAAGCTTCAGTGTGCACCAAAAGCAGCTGCTGCTATAGGAAACCGGTGTTGTTTTAAGACCTCCCCCTCCCAAGTTCCTTGCACTTTGTGTTCACAGAGAAGTCACACGAGTCCTGATATATTTTTCCTTTCTTCAAGGATGATGACAACAAGAAAAGTCAACTCTTTAATTTTTGCTTATCCCTAGCAAGCAAAGCCCGGTGCCCCACTGTGTCGGTGCAAACAGTGAAATGTCTGCAGCAAGTTCCCTCTGCCCCGCCCTCACCCTCGGGCTGGCAGCAGCTGCAGGCGTGAGCTGTTAGGATAACGAGGGGACAGAGCAGCCGCAGGCGTGAGCTGTAAAGGATAATGAGGGGCAGGTGGCTCCTGCCCGAGCTGCTTACGCGGGGAGCCTCAGCTCACTCTAGCGTGGAGCTGCCGGAGGGAGCAGCTTCTGCGAGGCTCTCTGGAGTGTCTTACGGGATGATGGCGAGCTCGTCTTACAGAGTTTGGGGGAACCCTCGGATATGGAGTATTGCTTCAGGAGATGCCGAGGGACAAACCTTTGTGCCGGGCAGCAGGAGCAGGTGAGCCGGTGTGGATTTGTAGGGGGGACTTTTCTCCTTTTCCCTTTCAATTTTGTCTTCCCAATCCTTCCCTGGCGTCCCTAGAAAAAAAAAAAGGGGGTTTTGAGGACAAAAGAGTTTAAATTGAGGAAAGAAACTCCTTTTATTGTCTGTGTTCAAACTGGGGGAATCCCCCTTCACCTGGGATTTTAATAAATAGTGGTACTTCTATGCGGTGCTTTTATTACTTTATTACTTATATGGTGCTTTTATTCAATATTGCATTCTTTGGTGGTACATAGTGTTTCATGTTATTTTTTGGTATTATTTATTGCCTGTAATTTGGTTTTTGAGGGAAGGTAACTGTATGGATGGGTTTGTTTGTATTTGAGGTAGAATTAATTTAAGTAGCTTTTTTTTTTTTTTTTTTTTTTAAAATAGGCTTCTGATACGTGCGATTGGGGTTTTGTTTTTGTTTATTGTATGTAGGGATTCAGATTACCTAGGGCCAGCCTGGCCGGTGGAGGTTTTGTTAGATGCAATTTTAATATTTTTAAAAGTTTTTTTCTGTTTAGTTGTTTTAAGGTGGTTTTCAATAATTTTTTGTGTAGTTTTATTTTGTTTGTAGATGGTGTATGCTAAGGGATACGGTCTATTTATTTCATGGTAGGTTTCTTAGTTTACATGTCGATCAGATTGTTTTAGAACTGAGTTTTATTGTTGAAATATTTTTTTTTGGTGAGATATTGTATTTTTAAAGGAAATGTTTTCTAAGGTTTACAATGGTGGAAGTGGCTGTAGTGTGAGGTATAGGGGAGGTTATTTATTTAGCGGTGGCTTTTATCATGGTGAGTATGTAGTGTTTGTTTTGGTGGGTTGAGGTAGTGGAATGTAGGTAATTTTTTTGTGTTTCCTAATATTTGTAATTGGACTATTGTTTATTATAGTATAGGGGTTAATTTATTTGGCTTGTTTGATTGCAGTATATGTTTTATACTTATGGATCATTTGAAAGGTATTGTTTATAGTTACATTGATTTTTTTGGTTTTGTGTGTATTTATAAGTGGTATTTTTGTTTTGATGGTTTGAGGTTTATGGGTTTCTTGAGTTAGGAATTATTTGTTTTGGTGTTTTTAATTGAAGTTTATTTGTGACTTCTTTGTTGTGTAGTTTGATTTGTTTGTTGCTGTCGAGGTTTAGGGTAAATTTGGGAGGAAACCTTTGAATGGGGTTCTTCTGGAAAGTAAACCTAAACAGTCTCTTTCTTTTAAACTGCTTTTGCAAAGAATTTCTTTGGAGAAAAGTGGGAAAACCTATTTGTTTAACAAACAAAGTGGTCGCAAGCATAAAGAATGAATAATATGAAATAATAAAACTTTTTGTTATTTTGAAGCGAGATGGTAACTTCAGAAAGTCTTTGCTGTGGGCTGTAGCTGAGCTCTTTTGGTCTCTTATCAGCTGTTCTGGTGTTGATAAAATGCTCAGGTGCAGGCCCCGTGGGCTGCAGGTGCCAGCTCTCGGCGCTGCTCTGGGTTTTTCAGTCTGCAGCAGGTTTAAACAGTCCTAAGAAAAAGGAAAACAAATAGCGAGGGAACTTCTCTGCCCTAACTAGCTGAAACTAAGAGCAAAGCACATCTTTGTGCTGCAGTCTGTCTGTGCTTGAGCTGAATATACGAGAGAGGGTATTCAGAGGAGTGAAAGTCGTTTTCTTAAAACAAACTGCAACCATTTTCTTTCCTTGCTTAGCTCTCAAAATCAGTCTTAAAGGTCCAGAACAAGCGACTGGGGATACAAGCGGCATAAAGTCACCCTAGGGCATTCTATGTCTTATCCCCATATCATAAACTTATCAAAACAAATTGAATTCTAACTCTAGGAACACATATATTCCACACACTTATGTCTTTATAGAAGCAACATACAGCTGTATACAGACAATGGTAGCGATAGTTAATAAACAGTGATGCTTACAGATGGTTCTTACTTAACAGTTAGATTTTCTGGACGTTCACATCCGTGTTGTTTCTTTTTTCTGTGCTGTTCACTATGTGCAACTCGGTTGCAGTCATTTGGCAGTCTAAGGGGAGCCAAGGTTGCAGCTACTGACAGCTTGGACCTGGGAGTAAAGTGCAGCAGTGTTCAGAATTGCAAGTGGCAGAAGCCCACTCCCGGGCACAGAGTTCTGTGCAGGAACGGTGGGTGTCTTCTGTGGGAAGCTAAACTCACCGACTAAGTTCCTGATGTCAGTTTGCAGAAGGTGTTTGGCAGTCTAAGGGCAGCTAGGGTTTCAGCTTCTGGCAGCTTGGTTCTGGGAGTAATGTGCACTGTTCAGAATTCTAAGTGGCAGAAGCCCACTCCCGAACACAGAGCTCTGTGCAGGAACAGTGGGTCTTTTCTGTGGGAACCTAAACTAACCCCAGCAGGCTCCTGATGTCAGTTTATGGGATGGATTTGGCACTCCAAGGACAGTTAGGGTTCCAGGATCTGGGAGCTTGGATCTGGCAGATGTCCTGTGCTGAACTTAATTTTATCAGGTAGCAGCCCACTCCAGGGCAGAGAGCTCTGTGTAGGAACAATGGGTCTCTTCTGTGGGAAGCTAAACTCACCCCCTAAGTTCCTAATGTCAGGTCGTAGGAGACATTTGGCACTCCAAGGACAGTTAGGGTTCCAGCCTCTGGGAGCTTGGATATGGGAGAAGTGCAGCAGTGTTCCGAATTGAAAGTGGCAGAAGCCCACTCCGGGGCACAGAGCTCTGTGCAGGAACGGTGGCCGCTTTTCTGGGGAAAGTAAATATACCTCTCTGGTTCAGATTGTCAGTTTTAAGGAGCCATTTGGCAGTCCAAGGGGAGCCAGGCTTCCAGCTTCTGGGAGCTTGGTTCTGGGAGTAATGTGCACTGTTCAGAATTCTAAGTGGCAGAAGCCCACTCCCGAACACAGAGCTCTGTGCAGGAACAGTGGCTCTCTTCTGTGGGAAGCTAAACTCACCCCCCGAAGTTCCTAATGTCAGGTTGTAGGAGACATTGGGCACTCCAAGGACAGTTAGGGTTCCAGCTTCTGACAGCTTGGTTCTGGGAGTAATGTGCACTGTTCAGAATTCTAAGTGGCAGAAACCCACTCCCGGGCACAGAGCTCTGTGCAGGAGCTGTGGGTCTCTTCTGTGGGAAGCTAAACTCACCCCCCGAAGTTCCTAATGTCAGGTTGTAGGAGACGTTTGGCACTCGCAGGACAGTTAGGGTTCCAGCTTCTGACAGCTTGGATATGGGAGAAGTGCAGCAGTGTTCAGAATTCTAAGTGGCAGAAGCCCACTCCCAGGCACAGAGCTCTGTGCAGGAACAGTGGCTCTCTTCTGTGGGAAGCTAAACTCACCGACTAAGTTCCTAATGTCAGGTTGTAGGAGACATTGGGCACTCCAAGGACAGTTAGGGTTCCAGCTTCTGGGAGCTTGGATATGGGAGAAGTGCAGCAGTGTTCAGAATTCTAAGTGGCAGAAGCCCACTCCGTGGCCGAGAGTTCTGTGTAGGAACGGTGGGTCTTTTCTGTGGGAAGCTAAACTCACCCCAGCAGGTTCCTGATGTCAGTTTGCAGGGGGTGTTTGGCAGTCTAAGGGCAGCTAGCGTTTCAGCTTCATGGCAGCTTGGTTGTGGGAGTAAGTACACTGTTCAGAATTCTAAGTGGCAGAAGCCCACTCCTGGACACAGAGCTCTGTGCAGGAACAGTGGCTCTCTTCTGTGGGAAGCTATACTCACCGACTAAGTTCCTAATGTCAGGTTGTAGGAGACATTGGGCACTCCAAGGACAGTTAGGGTTCCAGCTTCTGACCGCTTGGTTGTGGGAGTAATGTGCACTGTTCAGAATTCTAAGTGGCAGAAGCCCACTCCCGGGCACAGAGCTCTGTGCAGGAACAGTGCCTCTCTTCTGTGGGAAGCTAAACTCACCCCCTAAGTTCCTGATGTCAGGTTGTAGGAGACATTGGGCACTCCAGGGACAGTTAGGGTTCCAGCTTCTGGATGCTTGGATCTGGCAGAAGTCCTGTGCTGAACTTATTTTTATCAGTTCGCAGCCCACTCTGTGGCCGAGAGTTCTGTGCAGGAACGGTGGGTCTTTTCTGTGGAAAGCTAAACTCACCCCTCCACGTTCCTGATGTCAGTTTGCAGGGGGTGTTTGGCAGTCTAAGGGCAGCTAGGGTTTCAGCTTCATGGCAGCTTGGTTGTGGGAGTAAGTACACTGTTCAGAATTCTAAGTGGCAGAAGCCCACTCCTGGACACAGAGCTCTGTGCAGGAACTGTGGCTCTCTTCTGTGGGAAGCTATTCTCACCGACTAAGTTCCTAATGTCAGGTTGTAGGAGACATTGGGCACTCGCAGGACACTTAGCGTTCCAGCTTCTGGGAGCTTGGATATGGGAGAAGTGCAGCAGTGTTCAGAATTCTAAGTGGCAGAAGCCCACTCCCGGGCACAGAGCTCTGTGCAGGAACAGTGGCTCTCTTCTGTGGGAAGCTATACTCACCCCCTAAGTTCCTAATGGCAGGTTGTAGGAGACATTGGGCACTCCAGGGACAGTTAGGGTTCCAGCTTCTGACAGCTTGGTTCTGGGAGTAATGTGCACTGTTCAGAATTCTAAGTGGCAGAAGCCCACTCCCGGGCACAGAGCTCTGTGCAGGAACGGTGGGTCTTTTCTGTGGGAAACTAAACTCACCCCTCCAAGTTCCTGATGTCAGTTTGCATGGGGTGCTTGGCAGTCTAAGGGCAGCTAGGGTTTCAGCTTCATGGCAGCTTGGTTGTGGCAGTAAGTACACTGTTCAGAATTCTAAGTGGCAGAAGCCCACTCCCGGGTACAGAGCTCTGTGCAGGAACAGTGGCTCTCTTCTGTGGGAAGCTAAACTCACCCCCCTAAGTTCCTCATGTCAGGTCGTAGGAGACATTGGGCACTCGCAGGACAGTTAGGGTTCCAGCTTCTGGGAGCTTGGCTATGGGAGAAGTGCAGCAGTGTTCAGAATTCTAAGTGGCAGAAGCCCACTCCGGGGCACAGAGCTCTGTGCAGGAACAGCGGCTCTCTTCTGTGGGAAGCTATACTCACCGACTAAGTTCCTGATGTCAGGTTGTAGGAGACATTGGGCACTCCAAGGACAGTTAGGGTTCCAGCTTCTGACAGCTTGGTTCTGGGAGTAATGTGCACTGTTCAGAATTCTAAGTGGCAGAAGCCCACTTTGGGACACAGAGCTCTGTGCAGGAACTGTGGGTCTTTTCTGTGGGAAACTAAACTCCCCCCAGCAGGTTCCTGATGTCAGGCTGTAGGAGACATTTGGCGCTCCAAGGCTAGTAAGGGTTCCAGCTTCTGGATGCTTGGATCTGGCAGAAGTCCTGTGCTGAACTTATTTTTATCAGTTAGCAGCCCACTCCGTGGCCGAGAGTTCTATGCAGGAACGGTGGGTCTTTTCTGTGGGAAGCTATACTCACCGACTAAGTTCCTAATGTCAGGTTGTAGGAGACATTTGGCGCTCCAAGGCCAGTTAGGGTTCCAGCTTCTGGATGCTTGGATCTGGCAGAAGTCCTGTGCTGAACTTATTTTTATCAGTTAGCAGCGCACTCCGTGGCTGAGAGTTCTGTGCAGGAACGGTGGGTCTTTTCTGTGGAAAGCTAAACTCACCCCTCCAAGTTCCTGATGTCAGTTTGCAGGGGGTGTTTGGCAGTCTAAGGGCAGCTAGGGTTTCAGCTTCATGGCAGCTTGGTTGTGGGAGTGAGTACACTGTTCAGAATTCTAAGTGGCAGAAGCCCACTCCCGGGTACAGAGCTCTGTGCAGGAACAGTGGCTCTCTTCTGTGGGAAGCTATGCTCACCGACTAAGTTCCTAATGTCAGGTTGTAGGAGACATTGGGCACTCCAAGGACAGTTAGGGTTCCAGCTCCTGGATGCTTGGATTTGGCAGAAGTCCTGTGCTGAACTTATTTTTATCAGTTAGCAGCCCACTCCGTGGCCGAGAGTTCTGTGCAGGAACGGTGGGTCTTTTCTGTGGGAAGCTATACTTACCGACTAAGTTCCTAATGTCAGGTTGTAGGAGACATTGGGCACTCCAAGGACAGTTAGCGTTCCAACTTCTTACAGCTTGGTTCTGGGAGTAATGTGCACTGTTCAGAATTCTAAGTGGCAGAAGCCCACTCCCGGGCACAGAGCTCTGTGCAGGAACTGTGGGTCTCTTCTGTGGGAAACTAAACTCCCCCCAGCAGGTTCTTGATGTCAGGCTGTAGGAGACATTTGGCGCTCCAAGGCCAGTAAGGGTTCCAGCTTCTGGATGCTTGGATCTAGGAGAAGTCCTGTGCTGAACTTATTTTTATCAGTTAGCAGCGCACTCCGTGGCCGAGAGTTCTGTGCAGGAACGGTGGGTCTTTTCTGTGGAAAGCTAAACTCACCCCTCCAAGTTCCTGATGTCAGTTTGCAGGGGGTGTTTGGCAGTCTAAGGGCAGCTAGGGTTTCAGCTTCATGGCAGCTTGGTTGTGGGAGTAAGTACACTGTTCAGAATTCTAAGTGGCAGAAGCCCACTCCCGGGCACAGAGCTCTGTGCAGGAACGGTGGATCTCTTCTGTGGGAAGTTAAAGTCACTCCTCCAAGTTCCTGATGTCGGTTTGCAGGAGGTGTTTGGCAGTCTAAGGGCAGCTAGGGTTTCAGCTTCATGGCAGCTTGGTTGTGGCAGTAAGTACACTGTTCAGAATTCTAAGTGGCAGAAGCCCAGTCCCGGGCACAGAGCTCTGTGCAGGAACAGTGGCTCTCTTCTGTGGGAAGCTATACTCACCGACTAAGTTCCTAATGTCAGGCTGTAGGAGACATTGGGCACTCCAAGGACAGTTAGGGTTCCAGCTTCTGGATGCTTGGATCTGGCAGAAGTCCTGTGCTGAACTTATTTTTATCAGTTAGCAGCCCACTCCGTGGCCGAGAGTTCTGTGCAGGAACGGTGGGTCTTTTCTGTGGAAAGCTATACTCACCGACTACATTCCTAATGTCAGGTTGTAGGAGACATTGGGCACTCGCAGGACAGTTAGGGTTCCAGCTTCTGACAGCTTGGTTCTGGGAGTAATGTGCACTGTTCAGAATTCTAAGTGGCAGAAGCCCACTCCGGGACACAGAGCTCTGTGCAGGAACTGTGGGTCTTTTCTGTGGGAAACTAAACTCACCCCAGCAGGTTCCTGATGTCAGGCTGTAGGAGACATTTGGCACTCCAAGGCCAGTAAGGGTTCCAGCTTCTGGATGCTTGGATCTGGCAGAAGTCCTGTGCTGAACTTATTTTTATCAGTTAGCAGCGCACTCCGTGGCTGAGAGTTCTGTGCAGGAACGGTGGGTCTTTTCTGTGGAAAGCTAAACTCACCCCTCCAAGTTCCTGATGTCAGTTTGCAGGGGGTGTTTGGCAGTCTAAGGGCAGGTAGGGTTTCAGCTTCATGGCAGCTTGGTTGTGGGAGTGAGTACACTGTTCAGAATTCTAAGTGGCAGAAGCCCACTCCCGGGTACAGAGCTCTGTGCAGGAACTGTGGCTCTCTTCTGTGGGAAGCTATGCTCACCGACTAAGTTCCTAATGTCAGGTTGTAGGAGACATTGGGCACTCGCAGGACAGTTAGGGTTCCAGCTCCTGGATGCTTGGATTTGGCAGAAGTCCTGTGCTGAACTTATTTTTATCAGTTAGCAGCCCACTCCGTGGCCGAGAGTTCTGTGCAGGAACAGTGGTTCTCTTCTGTGGGAAGCTATACTCACCCCCTAAGTTCCTAATGTCAGGTTGTAGGAGACATTGGGCACTCCAAGGACAGTTAGCGTTCCAACTTCTGACAGCTTGGTTCTGGGAGTAATGTGCACTGTTCAGAATTCTAAGTGGCAGAAGCCCACTCCCGGGCACAGAGCTCTGTGCAGGAACTGTGGGTCTTTTCTGTGGGAAACAAAACTCACCCCAGCAGGTTCCTGATGTCAGGCTGTAGGAGACATTTGGCACTCCAAGGCCAGTAAGGGTTCCAGCTTCTGGATGCTTGGATCTGGCAGAAGTCCTGTGCTGAACTTATTTTTATCAGTTAGCAGCGCACTCCGTGGCCGAGAGTTCTGTGCAGGAACGGTGGGTCTTTTCTGTGGAAAGCCAAACTCACCCCTCCAAGTTCCTGATGTCAGTTTGCAGGGGGTGTTTGGCAGTCTAAGGGCAGCTAGGGTTTCAGCTTCATGGCAGCTTGGTTGTGGGAGTAAGTACACTGTTCAGAATTCTAAGTGGCAGAAGCCCACTCCGGGACACAGAGCTCTGTGCAGGAACTGTGGGTCTTTTCTGTGGGAAACTAAACTCACCCCAGCAGGTTCCTGATGTCAGGCTGTAGGAGACATTTGGCACTCCAAGGACAGTAAGGGTTCCAGCTTTTGGATGCTTGGATCTGGCAGAAGTCCTGTGCTGAACTTATTTTTATCAGTTCGCAGCCCACTCCGTGGCCGAGAGTTCTATGCAGGAACGGTGGGTCTTTTCTGTGGAAAGCTAAACTCACCCCTCCAAGTTCCTGATGTCAGTTTGCAGGGGATGTTTGGCAGTCTAAGGGCAGCTAGGGTTTCAGCTTCATGGCAGCTTGGTTGTGGGAGTAAGTACACTGTTCAGAATTCTAAGTGGCAGAAGCCCACTCCCGGGCACAGAGCTCTGTGCAGGAACAGCGGCTCTCTTCTGTGGGAAGCTATACTCACCGACTAAGTTCCTAATGTCAGGTTGTAGGAGACATTGGGCACGCCAAGGACAGTAAGGGTTCCCGCTTCTGGGAGCTTGGATATGGGAGAAGTGCAGCAGTGTTCAGAATTCTAAGTGGCAGAAGCCCACTTCCGGGCACAGAGCTCTGTTCAGGAACAGTGGCTCTCTTCTGTGGGAAGCTAAACTCACCCCCTAAGTTCCTGATGTCAGGTTGTAGGAGACATTGGGCACTCCAGGGACAGTTAGGGTTCCAGCTTCTGGATGCTTGGATCTGGCAGAAGTCCTGTGCTGAACTTATTTTTATCAGTTCGCAGCCCACTCTGTGGCCGAGAGTTCTGTGCAGGAACGGTGGGTCTTTTCTGTGGAAAGCTAAACTCACCCCTCCACGTTCCTGATGTCAGTTTGCAGGGGGTGTTTGGCAGTCTAAGGGCAGCTAGGGTTTCAGCTTCATGGCAGCTTGGTTGTGGGAGTAAGTACACTGTTCAGAATTCTAAGTGGCAGAAGCCCACTCCTGGACACAGAGCTCTGTGCAGGAACAGCGGCTCTCTTCTGTGGGAAGCTATTCTCACCGACTAAGTTCCTAATGTCAGGTTGTAGGAGACATTGGGCACTCGCAGGACACTTAGCGTTCCAGCTTCTGGGAGCTTGGATATGGGAGAAGTGCAGCAGTGTTCAGAATTGTAAGTGGCAGAAGCCCACTCCCGGGCACAGAGCTCTGTGCAGGAACAGTGGCTCTCTTCTGTGGGAAGCTATACTCACCGACTAAGTTCCTAATGTCAGGTTGTAGGAGACATTGGGCACTCCAGGGACAGTTAGGGTTCCAGCTTCTGACAGCTTGGTTCTGGGAGTTATGTGCACTGTTCAGAATTCTAAGTGGCAGAAGCCCACTCCCGGGCACAGAGCTCTGTGCAGGAACGGTGGGTCTTTTCTGTGGGAAACTAAACTCACCCCTCCAAGGTTCTGATGTCAGTTTGCATGGGGTGCTTGGCAGTCTAAGGGCAGCTAGGGTTTCAGCTTCATGGCAGCTTGGTTGTGGGTGTAAGTACACTGTTCAGAATTCTAAGTGGCAGAAGCCCACTCCTGGGCACAGAGGTCTGTGCAGGAACATTGGCTCTCTTCTGTGGGAAGCTATACTCACCGACTAAGTTCCTAATGTCAGGTTGTAGGAGACATTTGGCGCTCCAAGGCCAGTTAGGGTTCCAGCTTCTGGATGATTGGATCTGGCAGAAGTCCTGTGCTGAACTTATTTTTATCAGTTAGCAGCCCACTCCGTGGCCGAGAGTTCTATGCAGGAACGGTGGGTCTTTTCTGTGGGAAGCTATACTCACCGACTAAGTTCCTAATGTCAGGTTGTAGGAGACATTTGGCGCTCCAAGGCCAGTTAGGGTTCCAGCTTCTGGATGATTGGATCTGGCAGAAGTCCTGTGCTGAACTTATTATTATCAGTTAGCAGCCCACTCCGTTGCCGAGAGTTCTGTGCAGGAACTGTGGGTCTCTTCTGTGGGTAGCTAAACTCACCCCCTGAAGTTCCTAATGTCAGGTTGTAGGAGACATTGGGCACTCGCAGGACAGTTAGGGTTCCAGCTTCTGGGAGCTTGGTTCTGGGAGTAATGTGCACTGTTCAGAATTCTAAGTGGCAGAAGCCCACTCCGGGACACAGAGCTCTGTGCAGGAACTGTGGGTCTTTTCTGTGGGAAACTAAACTCACCCCAGCAGGTTCCTGATGTCAGGCTGTAGAAGACATTTGGCACTCCAAGGCCAGTAAGCGTTCCAGCTTCTGGATGCTTGGATCTGGCAGAAGTCCTGTGCTGAACTTATTTTTATCAGTTAGCAGCGCACTCCGTGGCTGAGAGTTCTGTGCAGGAACGGTGGGTCTTTTCTGTGGAAAGCTAAACTCACCCCTCCAAGTTCCTGATGTCAGTTTGCAGGGGATGTTTGGCAGTCTAAGGGCAGCTAGGGTTTCAGCTTCATGGCAGCTTGGTTGTGGGAGTAAGTACACTGTTCAGAATCCTAAGTGGCAGAAGCCCACTCCCGGGCACAGAGCTCTGTGCAGGAACAGCGGCTCTCTTCTGTGGGAAGCTATACTCACCGACTAAGTTCCTAATGTCAGGTTGTAGGAGACATTGGGCACGCCAAGGACAGTAAGGGTTCCCGCTTCTGGGAGCTTGGATATGGGAGAAGTGCAGCAGTGTTCAGAATTCTAAGTGGCAGAAGCCCACTCCCGGGCACAGAGCTCTGTGCAGGAACAGTGCCTCTCTTCTGTGGGAAGCTAAACTCACCCCCTAAGTTCCTGATGTCAGGTTGTAGGAGACATTGGGCACTCCAGGGACAGTTAGGGTTCCAGCTTCTGGATGCTTGGATCTGGCAGAAGTCCTGTGCTGAACTTATTTTTATCAGTTCGCAGCCCACTCTGTGGCCGAGAGTTCTGTGCAGGAACGGTGGGTCTTTTCTGTGGAAAGCTAAACTCACCCCTCCACGTTCCTGATGTCAGTTTGCAGGGGGTGTTTGGCAGTCTAAGGGCAGCTAGGGTTTCAGCTTCATGGCAGCTTGGTTGTGGGAGTAAGTACACTGTTCAGAATTCTAAGTGGCAGAAGCCCACTCCTGGACACAGAGCTCTGTGCAGGAACTGTGGCTCTCTTCTGTGGGAAGCTATTCTCACCGACTAAGTTCCTAATGTCAGGTTGTAGGAGACATTGGGCACGCCAAGGACAGTAAGGGTTCCCGCTTCTGGGAGCTTGGATATGGGAGAAGTGCAGCAGTGTTCAGAATTGTAAGTGGCAGAAGCCCACTCCCGGGCACAGAGCTCTGTGCAGGAACAGTGGCTCTCTTCTGTGGGAAGCTATACTCACCCCCTAAGTTCCTAATGTCAGGTTGTAGGAGACATTGGGCACTCCAGGGACAGTTAGGGTTCCAGCTTCTGACAGCTTGGTTCTGGGAGTAATGTGCACTGTTCAGAATTCTAAGTGGCAGAAGCCCACTCCCGGGCACAGAGCTCTGTGCAGGAACGGTGGGTCTTTTCTGTGGGAAACTAAACTCCCCCCAGCAGGTTCCTGATGTCAGGCTGTAAGAGACATTTGGCGCTCCAAGGCTAGTAAGGGTTCCAGCTTCTGGATGCTTGGATCTGGCAGAAGTCCTGTGCTGAACTTATTTTTATCAGTTAGCAGCCCACTCCGTGGCCGAGAGTTCTGTGCAGGAACGGTGGGTCTTTTCTGTGGGAAGCTATACTCACCGACTAAGTTCCTAATGTCAGGCTGTAGGAGACATTTGGCGCTCCAAGGCCAGTTAGGGTTCCAGCTTCTGGATGATTGGATCTGGCAGAAGTCCTGTGCTGAACTTATTATTATCAGTTAGCAGCCCACTCCGTTTCCGAGAGTTCTGTGCAGGAACTGTGGGTCTCTTCTGTGGGTAGCTAAACTCACCCCCTGAAGTTCCTAATGTCAGGTTGTAGGAGACATTGGGCACTCGCAGGACAGTTAGGGTTCCAGCTTTTTGGAGCTTGGCTATGGGCGAAGTGCAGCAGTGTTCAGAATTCTAAGTGGCAGAAGCCCACTTCCGGGCAAAGAACTCTGTGCAGGAACAGTGGTTCTCTTCTGTTGGAAGCTATACTCACCCCCTAAGTTCCTAATGGCAGGTTTTAGGAGACATTGGGCACTCCAAGGACAGTTAGGGTTCCAGCTTCTGACAGCTTGGTTCTGGGAGTAATGTGCACTGTTCAGAATTCTAAGTGGCAGAAGCCCACTCCGGGACACAGAGCTCTGTGCAGGAACTGTGGGTCTTTTCTGTGGGAAACTAAACTCACCCCAGCAGGTTCCTGATGTCAGGCTGTAGGAGACATTTGGCACTCCAAGGCCAGTAAGGGTTCCAGCTTCTGGATGCTTGGATCTGGCAGAAGTCCTGTGCTGAACTTATTTTTATCAGTTAGCAGCGCACTCCGTGGCTGAGAGTTCTGTGCAGGAACGGTGGGTCTTTTCTGTGGAAAGCTAAACTCACCCCTCCAAGTTCCTGATGTCAGTTTGCAGGGGGTGTTTGGCAGTCTAAGGGCAGGTAGGGTTTCAGCTTCATGGCAGCTTGGTTGTGGGAGTGAGTACACTGTTCAGAATTCTAAGTGGCAGAAGCCCACTCCCGGGTACAGAGCTCTGTGCAGGAACTGTGGCTCTCTTCTGTGGGAAGCTATGCTCACCGACTAAGTTCCTAATGTCAGGTTGTAGGAGACATTGGGCACTCGCAGGACAGTTAGGGTTCCAGCTTTTGGATGCTTGGATCTGGCAGAAGTCCTGTGCAGAACTTATTTTTTTCAGTTCGCAGCCCACTCCGTGGCCGAGAGTTTTGTGCAGGAACGGTGGGTCTTTTCTGTGGAAAGCTAAACTCACCCCTCCAAGTTCATGATGTCAGTTTGCAGGGGGTGTTTGGCAGTCTAAGGGCAGCTAGGGTTTCAGCTTCATGGCAGCTTGGTTGTGGGAGTAAGTACACTGTTCAGAATTCTAAGTGGCAGAAGCCCACTCCGGGACACAGAGCTCTGTGCAGGAGCTGTGGGTCTCTTCTGTGGGAAGCTAAACTCACCCCCTGAAGTTCCTAATGTCAGGTTGTAGGAGACATTGGGCACTCGCAGGACAGTTAGGGTTCCAGCTTCTGGGAGCTTGGCTATGGGGGAAGTGCAGCAGTGTTCAGAATTCTAAGTGGCAGAAGCCCACTTCCGGGCACAGAACTCTGTGCAGGAACAGTGGCTCTCTTCTGTGGGAAGCTATACTCACCGACTAAGTTCCTAATGTCAGGTTTTAGGAGACATTGGGCACTCCAAGGACAGTTAGGGTTCCAGCTCCTGGATGCTTGGATTTGGCAGAAGTCCTGTGCTGAACTTATTTTTATCAGTTAGCAGCCCACTCCGTGGCCGAGAGTTCTGTGCAGAAACGGTGGGTCTTTTCTGTGGGAAGCTATACTTACCGACTAAGTTCCTAATGTCAGGTTGTAGGAGACATTGGGCACTCCAAGGACAGTTAGCGTTCCAACTTCTTACAGCTTGGTTCTGGGAGTAATGTGCACTGTTCAGAATTCTAAGTGGCAGAAGCCCACTCCCGGGCACAGAGCTCTGTGCAGGAACGGTGGATCACTTCTGTGGGAAGTTAAAGTCACTCCTCCAAGTTCCTGATGTCGGTTTGCAGGAGGTGTTTGGCAGTCTAAGGGCAGCTAGGGTTTCAGCTTCATGGCAGCTTGGTTGTGGGAGTAAGTACACTGTTCACAATTCTAAGTGGCAGAAGCCCAGTCCCGGGCACAGAGCTCTGTGCAGGAACAGTGGCTCTCTTCTGTGGGAAGCTATACTTACCGACTAAGTTCCTAATGTCAGGCTGTAGGAGACATTGGGCACGCCAAGGACAGTTAGGGTTCCAGCTTCTGACAGCTTGGTTCTGGGAGTAATGTGCACTGTTCAGAATTCTAAGTGGCAGAAGCCCACTCCCGGGCACAGAGCTCTGTGCAGGAACTGTGGGTCTCTTCTGTGGGAAACTAAACTCCCCCCAGCAGGTTCCTGATGTCAGGCTGTAGGAGACATTTGGCACTCCAAGGCCAGTAAGGGTTCCAGCTTCTGGATGCTTGGATCTGGCAGAAGTCCTGTGCAGAACTTATTTTTATCAGTTAGCAGCCCACTCCGTGGCCGAGAGTTCTGTGCAGGAACTGTGGGTCTTTTCTGTGGGAAGCAAAACTCACCCCTCCAAGTTCATGATGTCAGTTTGCAGGGGGTGTTTGGCAGTCTAAGGGCAGCTAGGGTTTCAGCTTCATGGCGGCTTGGTTGTGGGAGTAAGTACACTGTTCAGAATTCTAAGTGGCAGAAGCCCACTCCCGGGCACAGAGCTCTGTGCAGGAACAGTGGCTCTCTTCTGTGGGAAGTTAAAGTCACTCCTCCAAGTTCCTGATGTCGGTTTGCAGGAGGTGTTTGGCAGTCTAAGGGCAGCTAGGGTTTCAGCTTCATGGCAGCTTGGTTGTGGGAGTAAGTACACTGTTCAGAATCCTAAGTGGCAGAAGCCCACTCCCGGGCACAGAGCTCTGTGCAGGAACAGCGGCTCTCTTCTGTGGGAAGCTATACTCACCGACTAAGTTCCTAATGTCAGGTTGTAGGAGACATTGGGCACGCCAAGGACAGTAAGGGTTCCCGCTTCTGGGAGCTTGGATATGGGAGAAGTGCAGCAGTGTTCAGAATTCTAAGTGGCAGAAGCCCACTCCCGGGCACAGAGCTCTGTGCAGGAACAGTGCCTCTCTTCTGTGGGAAGCTAAACTCACCCCCTAAGTTCCTGATGTCAGGCTGTAGGAGACATTGGGCACTCCAGGGACAGTTAGGGTTCCAGCTTCTGGATGCTTGGATCTGGCAGAAGTCCTGTGCTGAACTTATTTTTATCAGTTCGCAGCCCACTCTGTGGCCGAGAGTTCTGTGAAGGAACGGTGGGTCTTTTCTGTGGGAAGCTATACTCACCGACTACGTTCCTAATGTCAGGTTGTAGGAGACATTGGGCACTCCAAGGACAGTTAGGGTTCCAGCTTCTGACAGCTTGGTTCTGGGAGTAATGTGCACTGTTCAGAATTCTAAGTCGCAGAAGCCCACTCCGGGACACCGAGCTCTGTGCAGGAACTGTGGGTCTTTTCTCTGGGAAACTAAACTCACCCCAGCAGGTTCCTGATGTCAGGCTGTAGGAGACATTTGGCACTCCAAGGCCAGTAAGGGTTCCAGCTTCTGGATGCTTGGATCTGGCAGAAGTCCTGTGCTGAACTTATTTTTATCAGTTAGCAGCGCACTCCGTGGCCGAGAGTTCTGTGCAGGAACGGTGGGTCTTTTCTGTGGAAAGCTAAACTCACCCCTCCAAGTTCCTGATGTCAGTTTGCAGGGGGTGTTTGGCAGTCTAAGGGCAGCTAGGGTTTCAGCTTCATGGCAGCTTGGTTGTGGGAGTGAGTACACTGTTCAGAATTCTAAGTGGCAGAAGCCCACTCCCGGGTACAGAGCTCTGTGCAGGAACAGTGGCTCTCTTCTGTGGGAAGCTATACTCACCGACTAAGTTCCTAATGTCAGGTTGTAGGAGACATTGGGCACTCGCAGGACAGTTAGGGTTCCAGCTTTTGGATGCTTGGATCTGGTAGAAGTCCTGTGCAGAACTTATTTTTTTCAGTTCGCAGCCCACTCCGTGGCCGAGAGTTCTGTGCAGGAACGGTGGGTCTTTTCTGTGGAAAGCTAAATTCACCCCTCCAAGTTCATGATGTCAGTTTGCAGGGGGTGTTTGGCAGTCTAAGGGCAGCTAGGGTTTCAGCTTCATGGCAGCTTGGTTGTGGGAGTAAGTACACTGTTCAGAATTCTAAGTGGCAGAAGCCCACTCCGGGACACAGAGCTCTGTGCAGGAACTGTGGGTCTCTTCTGTGGGAAGCTAAACTCACCCCCTGAAGTTCCTAATGTCAGGTTGTAGGAGACATTGGGCACTCGCAGGACAGTTAGGGTTCCAGCTTCTGGGAGCTTGGCTATGGGAGAAGTGCAGCAGTGTTCAGAATTCTAAGTGGCAGAAGCCCACTTCCGGGCACAGAACTCTGTGCAGGAACAGTGGCTCTCTTCTGTGGGAAGCTATACTCACCCCCTAAGTTCCTAATGTCAGGTTTTAGGAGACATTGGGCACTCCAAGGACAGTTAGGGTTCCAGCTTCTGACAGCTTTGTTGTGGGAGTAATGTGCACTGTTCAGAATTCTAAGTGGCAGAAGCCCACTCCGGGGCACAGAGCTCTGTGTAGGAACGGTGGGTCTTTTCTGTGGGATACTAAACTCACCCCAGCAGGTTCCTGATGTCAGGCTGTAGGAGCCATTTGGCGCTTCAAGGCCAGTAAGGGTTCCAGCTTCTGGATGCTTGGATCTGGCAGAAGTCCTGTGCTGAACTTATTTTTATCAGTTAGCAGCGCACTCCGTGGCCGAGAGTTCTGTGCAGGAACTGTGGGTCTTTTCTGTGGAAAGCTAAACTCACCCCTCCAAGTTCCTGATGTCAGTTTGCAGGGGGTGTTTTGCAGTCTAAGGGCAGCTAGGGTTTCAGCTTCATGGCAGCTTGGTTGTGGGAGTAAGTACACTGTTCAGAATTCTAAGTGGCAGAAGCCCACTCCGGGGCACAGATCTCTGTGCAGGAACAGTGGCTCTCTTCTGTGGGAAGCTATACTCACCGACTAAGTTCCTAATGTCAGGTTGTAGGAGACACTGGGCACTCGCCGGACAGTTAGGGTTGAAGCTTTTGGATGCTTGCATCTGGCAGAAGTCCTGTGCAGAACTTATTTTTTTCAGTTCACAGCCCACTCCGTGGCCGAGAGTTCTGTGCAGGAACGGTGGGTCTTTTCTGTGGAAAGCTAAACTCACCCCTCCAAATTCCTGATGTCAGTTTGCAGGGGGTGTTTGGCAGTCTAAGGGCAGCTAGGGTTTCAGCTTCATGGCAGCTTGGTTGTGGGAGTAAGTACACTGTTCACAATTCTAAGTGGCAGAAGCCCAGTCCCGGGCACAGAGCTCTGTGCAGGAACAGTGGCTCTCTTCTGTGGGAAGCTATACTCACCGACTAAGTTCCTAATGTCAGGTTGTTGGAGACATTGGGCACTCCAAGGACAGTTAGGGTTCCAGCTTCTGACAGCTTGGTTCTGGGAGTAATGTGCACTGTTCAGAATTCTAAGTGGCAGAAGCCCACTCCCGGGCACAGAGCTCTGTGCAGGAACTGTGGGTCTCTTCTGTGGGAAACTAAACTCCCCCCAGCAGGTTCCTGATGTCAGGCTGTAGGAGACATTTGGCACTCCAAAGCCAGTAAGGGTTCCAGCTTCTGGATGCTTGGATCTGGCAGAAGTCCTGTGCTGAACTTATTTTTATCAGTTAGCAGCCCACTCCGTGGCCGAGAGTTCTGTGCAGGAACGGTGGGTCTTTTCTGTGGGAAGCAAAACTCACCCCTCCAAGTTCCTGATGTCAGTTTGCAGGGGGTGTTTGGCAGTCTAAGGGCAGCTAGGGTTTCAGCTTCATGGCAGCTTGGTTGTGGGAGTAAGTACACTGTTCAGAATTCTAAGTGGCAGAAGCCCACTCCCGGGCACAGAGCTCTGTGCAGGAACAGTGGCTCTCTTCTGTGGGAAGCTAAACTCACCGACTAAGTTCGTGATGTCAGGCTGTAGGAGACATTTGGCGCTCCAAGGCCAGTTAGGGTTCCAGCTTCTGGATGCTTGAATCTGGCAGAAGTCCTGTGCTGAACTTATTTTTATCAGTTAGCAGCGCACTCCGTGGCCGAGAGTTCTGTGCAGGAACATTGGCTCTCTTCTGTGGGAAGCTAAACTCACCCCCCGAAGTTCCTGATGTCAGGTTGTAGGAGACATTGGGCACTCGCAGGACAGTTAGGGTTCCAGCTTCTGGGAGCTTGGCTATGGGAGAAGTGCAGCAGTGTTCAGAATTCTAAGTGGCAGAAGCCCACTCCCGGGCACAGAGCTCTGTGCAGCAACAGTGGCTCTCTTCTGTGGGAAGCTATACTCACCCCAGCAGGTTCCTGATGTCAGGCTGTAGGAGACATTGGGCACTCCAAGGACAGTTAGGGTTCCAGCTTCTGACAGCTTGGTTCTGGGAGTAATGTGCAGTGTTCAGAATTCTAAGTGGCAGAAGCCCACTCTGGGGCACAGGGCTCTGTGCAGGAACTGTGGGTCTTTTCTGTGGGAAACTAAACTCACCCCAGCAGGTTCCTGATGTCAGGCTGTAGGAGACATTTGGCGCTCCAAGGCCAGTAAGGGTTCCAGCTTCTGGATGCTTGGATCTGGCAGAAGTCCTGTGCTGAACTTATTTTTATCAGTTAGCAGCGCACTCCGTGGCCGAGAGTTCTGTGCAGGAACGGTGGGTCTTTTCTGTGGAAAGCTAAACTCACCCCTCCAAGTTCCTGATGTCAGTTTGCAGGGGGTGTTTGGCAGTCTAAGGGCAGCTAGGGTTTCAGCTTCATGGCAGCTTGGTTGTGGGAGTGAGTACACTGTTCAGAATTCTAAGTGGCAGAAGCCCACTCCCGGGCACAGAGCTCTGTGCAGGAACAGTGGCTCTCTTCTGTGGGAAGCTAAACTCACCCCCTGAAGTTCCTAATGTCAGGTTGTAGGAGACATTGGGCACTCGCAGGACAGTTAGGGTTCCAGCTTCTGGGAGCTTGGCTATGGGGGAAGTGCAGCAGTGTTCAGAATTCTAAGTGGCAGAAGCCCACTTCCGGGCACAGAACTCTGTGCAGGAACAGTGGCTCTCTTCTGTGGGAAGCTATACTCACCGACTAAGTTCCTAATGTCAGGTTGTAGGAGACATTGGGCACTCCAAGGACAGTTAGCGTTCCAACTTCTTACAGCTTGGTTCTGGGAGTAATGTGCACTGTTCAGAATTCTAAGTGGCAGAAGCCCACTCCCGGGCACAGAGCTCTGTGCAGGAACGGTGGATCTCTTCTGTGGGAAGTTAAAGTCACTCCTCCAAGTTCCTGATGTCGGTTTGCAGGAGGTGTTTGGCAGTCTAAGGGCAGCTAGGGTTTCAGCTTCATGGCAGCTTGGTTGTGGCAGTAAGTACACTGTTCAGAATTCTAAGTGGCAGAAGCCCAGTCCCGGGCACAGAGCTCTGTGCAGGAACAGTGGCTCTCTTCTGTGAGAAGCTATACTTACCGACTAAGTTCCTAATGTCAGGCTGTAGGAGACATTGGGCACTCCAAGGACAGTTAGGGTTCCAGCTTCTGACAGCTTGGTTCTGGGAGTAATGTGCACTGTTCAGAATTCTAAGTGGCAGAAGCCCACTCCCGGGCACAGAGCTCTGTGCAGGAACTGTGGGTCTCTTCTGTGGGAAACTAAACTCCCCCCAGCAGGTTCCTGATGTCAGGCTGTAGGAGACATTTGGCACTCCAAGGCCAGTAAGGGTTCCAGCTTCTGGATGCTTGGATCTGGCAGAAGTCCTGTGCAGAACTTATTTTTATCAGTTAGCAGCCCACTCCGTGGCCGAGAGGTCTGTGCAGGAACTGTGGGTCTTTTCTGTGGGAAGCAAAACTCACCTCTCCAAGTTCATGATGTCAGTTTGCAGGGGGTGTTTGGCAGTCTAAGGGCAGCTAGGGTTTCAGCTTCATGGCAGCTTGGTTGTGGGAGTAAGTACACTGTTCAGAATTCTAAGTGGCAGAAGCCCACTCCCGGGCACAGAGCTCTGTGCAGGAACATTGGCTCTCTTCTGTGGGAAGCTAAACTCACCCCTCCAAGTTCCTGATGTCAGTTTGCAGGGGGTGTTTGGCAGTCTAAGGGCAGCTAGGGTTTCAGCTTCATGGCAGCTTGGTTCTGGGAGTAAGTACACTGTTCAGAATTCTAAGTGGCAGAAGCCCACTTCGGGGCACAGAGCTCTGTGGAGGAACGGTGGATCTCTTCTGTGGGAAGTTAAAGTCACTCCTCCAAGTTCCTGATGTCGGTTTGCAGGAGGTGTTTGGCAGTCTAAGGGCAGCTAGGGTTTCAGCTTCATGGCAGCTTGGTTGTGGCAGTAAGTACACTGTTCAGAATTCTAAGTGGCAGAAGCCCAGTCCCGGGCACAGAGCTCTGTGCAGGAACAGTGGCTCTCTTCTGTGGGAAGCTATACTCACCGACTAAGTTCGTGATGTCAGGCTGTAGGAGACATTTGGCGCTCCAAGGCCAGTTAGGGTTCCAGCTTCTGGATGCTTGGATCTGGCAGAAGTCCTGTGCAGAACTTATTTTTTTCAGTTCGCAGCCCACTCCGTGGCCGAGAGTTCTGTGCAGGAACGGTGGGTCTTTTCTGTGGAAAGCTAAACTCACCCCTCCAAGTTCCTGATGTCAGTTTGCAGGGGGTGTTTGGCAGTCTAAGGGCAGCTAGGGTTTCAGCTTCATGGCAGCTTGGTTGTGGGAGTAAGTACACTGTTCAGAATTCTAAGTGGCAGAAGCCCACTCCGGGGCACAGATCTCTGTGCAGGAACAGTGGCTCTCTTCTGTGGGAAGCTATACTCACCGACTAAGTTCCTAATGTCAGGTTTTAGGAGACACTGGGCACTCGCCGGACAGTTAGGGTTCCAGCTTTTGGATGCTTGCATCTGGCAGAAGTCCTGTGCAGAACTTATTTTTTTCAGTTCACAGCCCACTCCGTGGCCGAGAGTTCTGTGCAGGAACGGTGGGTCTTTTCTGTGGAAAGCTAAACTCACCCCTCCAAATTCCTGATGTCAGTTTGCAGGGGGTGTTTGGCAGTCTAAGGGCAGCTAGGGTTTCAGCTTCACGGCAGCTTGGTTGTGGGAGTAAGTACACTGTTCAGAATTCTAAGTGGCAGAAGCCCACTCCCGGGCACAGAGCTCTGTGCAGGAACAGTGGCTCTCTTCTGTGGGAAGCTATACTCACCGACTAAGTTCCTAATGTCAGGTTGTAGGAGACATTGGGCACTCCAAGGACAGTTAGGGTTCCAGCTTCTGTCAGTTTGGTTCTGGGAGTAATGTGCACTGTTCAGAATTCTAAGTGGCAGAAGCCCACTCCCGGGCACAGAGCTCTGTGCAGGAACTGTGGGTCTCTTCTGTGGGAAACTAAACTCCCCCCAGCAGGTTCCTGATGTCAGGCTGTAGGAGACATTTGGCGCTCCAAAGCCAGTAAGGGTTCTAGCTTCTGGATGCTTGGATCTGGCAGAAGTCCTGTGCTGAACTTATTTTTATCAGTTAGCAGCCCACTCCGTGGCCGAGAGTTCTGTGCAGGAACTGTGCGTCTTTTCTGTGGGAAGCAAAACTCACCCCTCCAAGTTCATGATGTCAGTTTGCAGGGGGTGTTTGGCAGTCTAAGGGCAGCTAGGGTTTCAGCTTCATGGCAGCTTGGTTGTGGGAGTAAGTACACTGTTCAGAATTCTAAGTGGCAGAAGCCCACTCCCGGGTACAGAGCTCTGTGCAGGAACAGTGGCTCTCTTCTGTGGGAAGCTAAACTCACCCCCCTAAGTTCCTAATGTCAGGTTGTAGGAGACATTGGGCACTCGCAGGACAGTTAGGGTTCCAGCTTCTGGGAGCTTGGCTATGGGAGAAGTGCAGCAGTGTTCAGAATTCTAAGTGGCAGAAGCCCACTTCCGGGCACAGAACTCTGTGCAGGAACAGTGGCTCTCTTCTGTGGGAAGCTATACTCACCGACTAAGTTCGTGATGTCAGGCTGTAGGAGACATTTGGCGCTCCAAGGCCAGTTAGGGTTCCAGCTTCTGGATGCTTGGATCTGGCAGAAGTCCTGTGCTGAACTTATTTTTATCAGTTAGCAGCCCACTCCGTGGCCGAGAGTTCTGTGCAGGAACGGTGGGTCTTTTCTGTGGGAAGCTATACTCACCGACTAAGTTCCTAATGTCAGGTTGTAGGAGACATTGGGCACTCCAAGGACAGTTAGGGTTCCAGCTTCATGGCAGCTTGGTTGTGGGAGTAAGTACACTGTTCAGAATTCTAAGTGGCAGAAGCCCACTCCTGGACACAGAGCTCTGTGCAGGAACTGTGGCTCTCTTCTGTGGGAAGCTATTCTCACCGACTAAGTTCCTAATGTCAGGTTGTAGGAGACATTGGGCAGTCGCAGGACAGTTAGGGTTCCAGCTTTTGGATGCTTGCATCTGGCAGAAGTCCTGTGCAGAACTTATTTTTTTCAGTTCACAGCCCACTCCGTGGCCGAGAGTTCTGTGCAGTAACGGTGGGTCTTTTCTGTGGAAAGCTAAACTCACCCCTCCAAATTCCTGATGTCAGTTTGCAGGGGGTGTTTGGCAGTCTAAGGGCAGCTAGGGTTTCAGCTTCATGGCAGCTTGGTTGTGGGAGTAAGTACACTGTTCACAATTCTAAGTGGCAGAAGCCCACTCCCGGGCACAGAGCTCTGTGCAGGAACAGTGGCTCTCTTCTGTGGGAAGGTATACTCACCGACTAAGTTCCTAATGTCAGGTTGTAGGAGACATTGGGCACTCCAAGTACAGTTCGGGTTCCAGCTTCTGGATGCTTGGATCTGGCAGAAGTCCTGTGCTGAACTTATTTTTATCAGATAGCAGCCCACTCCGTGGCCGAGAGTTCTGTGCAGGAACGGTGGGTCTTTTCTGTGGAAAGCTATACTCACCGACTACATTCCTAATGTCAGGTTGTAGGAGACATTGGGCACTCGCAGGACAGTTAGGGTTCCAGCTTCTGACAGCTTGGTTCTGGGAGTAATGTGCACTGTTCAGAATTCTAAGTGGCAGAAGCCCACTCCCGGGCACAGAGCTCTGTGCAGGAACTGTGGGTCTTTTCTGTGGGAAACTAAACTCCCCCCAGCAGGTTCCTGATGTCAGGCTGTAGGAGACATTTGGCACTCCAAGGCCAGTAAGGGTTCCAGCTTCTGGATGCTTGGATCTGGCAGAAGTCCTGTGCTGAACTTATTTTTATCAGTTAGCAGCGCACTCCGTGGCCGAGAGTTCTGTGCAGGAACGGTGGGTCTTTTCTGTGGGAAGCTATACTCACCGACTAAGTTCCTAATGTCAGGTTGTAGGAGACATTGGGCACTCCAAGGACAGTTAGGGTTCCAGCTTCTGACAGCTTTCTTGTGGGAGTAATGTGCACTGTTCAGAATCCTAAGTGGCAGAAGCCCACTCCGGGGCACAGAGCTCTGTGTAGGAACGGTGGGTCTTTTCTGTGGGAAACTAAACTCACCCCAGCAGGTTCCTGATGTCAGGCTGTCGGAGCCATTTGGCACTTCAAGGCCAGTAAGGGTTCCAGCTTCTGGATGCTTGGATCTGGCAGAAGTCCTGTGCTGAACTTATTTTTATCAGTTAGCAGCGCACTCCGTGGCCGAGAGTTCTGTGCAGGAACGGTGGGTCTTTTCTGTGGAAAGCTAAACTCACCCCTCCAAATTCCTGATGTCAGTTTGCAGGGGGTGTTTGGCAGTCTAAGGGCAGCTAGGGTTTCAGCTTCATGGCAGCTTGGTTGTGGGAGTAAGTACACTGTTCACAATTCTAAGTGGCAGAAGCCCACTCCCGGGCACAGAGCTCTGTGCAGGAACAGTGGCTCTCTTCTGTGGGAAGCTATACTCACCGACTAAGTTCCTAATGTCAGGTTGTAGGAGACATTGGGCACTCCAAGGACAGTTAGGGTTCCAGCTTCTGACAGCTTGGTTCTGGGAGTAATGTGCACTGTTCAGAATTCTAAGTGGCAGAAGCCCAGTCCCGGGCACAGAGCTCTGTGCAGGAACTATGGGTCTTTTCTGTGGGAAACAAAACTCACCCCAGCAGGTTCCTGATGTCAGGCTGTAGGAGACATTTGGCGCTCCAAGGCCAGTAAGGGTTCCAGCTTCTGGATGCTTGGATCTGGCAGAAGTCCTGTGCTGAACTTATTTTTATCAGTTAGCAGCGCACTCCGTGGCCGAGAGTTCTGTGCAGGAACGGTGGGTCTTTTCTGTGGGAAGCTATTCTCACCGACTAAGTTCCTAATGTCAGGTTGTAGGAGACATTGGGCACTCGCAGGACACTTAGCGTTCCAGCTTCTGGGAGCTTGGATATGGGAGAAGTGCAGCAGTGTTCAGAATTCTAAGTGGCAGAAGCCCACTCCCGGGCACAGAGCTCTGTGCAGGAACAGTGGCTCTCTTCTGTGGGAAGCTATACTCACCCCCTAAGTTCCTAATGGCAGGTTGTAGGAGACATTGGGCACTCCAGGGACAGTTAGGGTTCCAGCTTCTGACAGCTTGGTTCTGGGAGTAATGTGCACTGTTCAGAATTCTAAGTGGCAGAAGCCCACTCCCGGGCACAGAGCTCTGTGCAGGAACGGTGGGTCTTTTCTGTGGGAAACTAAACTCACCCCTCCAAGTTCCTGATGTCAGTTTGCATGGGGTGCTTAGCAGTCTAAGGGCAGCTAGGGTTTCAGCTTCATGGCAGCTTGGTTGTGGCAGTAAGTACACTGTTCAGAATTCTAAGTGGCAGAAGCCCACTCCCGGGTACAGAGCTCTGTGCAGGAACAGTGGCTCTCTTCTGTGGGAAGCTAAACTCACCCCCCTAAGTTCCTCATGTCAGGTCGTAGGAGACATTGGGCACTCGCAGGACAGTTAGGGTTCCAGCTTCTGGGAGCTTGGCTATGGGAGAAGTGCAGCAGTGTTCAGAATTCTAAGTGGCAGAAGCCCACTCCGGGGCACAGAGCTCTGTGCAGGAACAGCGGCTCTCTTCTGTGGGAAGCTATACTCACCGACTAAGTTCCTGATGTCAGGTTGTAGGAGACATTGGGCACTCCAAGGACAGTTAGGGTTCCAGCTTCTGACAGCTTGGTTCTGGGAGTAATGTGCACTGTTCAGAATTCTAAGTGGCAGAAGCCCACTTTGGGACACAGAGCTCTGTGCAGGAACTGTGGGTCTTTTCTGTGGGAAACTAAACCCCCCCAGCAGGTTCCTGATGTCAGGCTGTAGGAGACATTTGGCGCTCCAAGGCTAGTAAGGGTTCCAGCTTCTGGATGCTTGGATGTGGCAGAAGTCCTGTGCTGAACTTATTTTTATCAGTTAGCAGCCCACTCCGTGGCCGAGAGTTCTATGCAGGAACGGTGGGTCTTTTCTGTGGGAAGCTATACTCACCGACTAAGTTCCTAATGTCAGGTTGTAGGAGACATTTGGCGCTCCAAGGCCAGTTAGGGTTCCAGCTTCTGGATGCTTGGATCTGGCAGAAGTCCTGTGCTGAACTTATTTTTATCAGTTAGCAGCGCACTCCGTGGCTGAGAGTTCTGTGCAGGAACGGTGGGTCTTTTCTGTGGAAAGCTAAACTCACCCCTCCAAGTTCCTGATGTCAGTTTGCAGGGGGTGTTTGGCAGTCTAAGGGCAGCTAGGGTTTCAGCTTCATGGCAGCTTGGTTGTGGGAGTGAGTACACTGTTCAGAATTCTAAGTGGCAGAAGCCCACTCCCGGGTACAGAGCTCTGTGCAGGAACAGTGGCTCTCTTCTGTGGGAAGCTATGCTCACCGACTAAGTTCCTAATGTCAGGTTGTAGGAGACATTGGGCACTCCAAGGACAGTTAGGGTTCCAGCTCCTGGATGCTTGGATTTGGCAGAAGTCCTGTGCTGAACTTATTTTTATCAGTTAGCAGCCCACTCCGTGGCCGAGAGTTCTGTGCAGGAACGGTGGGTCTTTTCTGTGGGAAGCTATACTTACCGACTAAGTTCCTAATGTCAGGTTGTAGGAGACATTGGGCACTCCAAGGACAGTTAGCGTTCCAACTTCTTACAGCTTGGTTCTGGGAGTAATGTGCACTGTTCAGAATTCTAAGTGGCAGAAGCCCACTCCCGGGCACAGAGCTCTGTGCAGGAACTGTGGGTCTCTTCTGTGGGAAACTAAACTCCCCCCAGCAGGTTCTTGATGTCAGGCTGTAGGAGACATTTGGCGCTCCAAGGCCAGTAAGGGTTCCAGCTTCTGGATGCTTGGATCTAGGAGAAGTCCTGTGCTGAACTTATTTTTATCAGTTAGCAGCGCACTCCGTGGCCGAGAGTTCTGTGCAGGAACGGTGGGTCTTTTCTGTGGAAAGCTAAACTCACCCCTCCAAGTTCCTGATGTCAGTTTGCAGGGGGTGTTTGGCAGTCTAAGGGCAGCTAGGGTTTCAGCTTCATGGCAGCTTGGTTGTGGGAGTAAGTACACTGTTCAGAATTCTAAGTGGCAGAAGCCCACTCCCGGGCACAGAGCTCTGTGCAGGAACGGTGGATCTCTTCTGTGGGAAGTTAAAGTCACTCCTCCAAGTTCCTGATGTCGGTTTGCAGGAGGTGTTTGGCAGTCTAAGGGCAGCTAGGGTTTCAGCTTCATGGCAGCTTGGTTGTGGCAGTAAGTACACTGTTCAGAATTCTAAGTGGCAGAAGCCCACTCCCGGGCACAGAGCTCTGTGCAGGAACAGTGGCTCTCTTCTGTGGGAAGCTATACTCACCGACTAAGTTCCTAATGTCAGGCTGTAGGAGACATTGGGCACTCCAAGGACAGTTAGGGTTCCAGCTTCTGGATGCTTGGATCTGGCAGAAGTCCTGTGCTGAACTTATTTTTATCAGTTAGCAGCCCACTCCGTGGCCGAGAGTTCTGTGCAGGAACGGTGGGTCTTTTCTGTGGAAAGCTATACTCACCGACTACATTCCTAATGTCAGGTTGTAGGAGACATTGGGCACTCGCAGGACAGTTAGGGTTCCAGCTTCTGACAGCTTGGTTCTGGGAGTAATGTGCACTGTTCAGAATTCTAAGTGGCAGAAGCCCACTCCGGGACACAGAGCTCCGTGCAGGAACTGTGGGTCTTTTCTGTGGGAAACTAAACTCACCCCAGCAGGTTCCTGATGTCAGGCTGTAGGAGACATTTGGCACTCCAAGGCCAGTAAGGGTTCCAGCTTCTGGATGCTTGGATCTGGCAGAAGTCCTGTGCTGAACTTATTTTTATCAGTTAGCAGCGCACTCCGTGGCTGAGAGTTCTGTGCAGGAACGGTGGGTCTTTTCTGTGGAAAGCTAAACTCACCCCTCCAAGTTCCTGATGTCAGTTTGCAGGGGGTGTTTGGCAGTCTAAGGGCAGCTAGGGTTTCAGCTTCATGGCAGCTTGGTTGTGGGAGTGAGTACACTGTTCAGAATTCTAAGTGGCAGAAGCCCACTCCCGGGTACAGAGCTCTGTGCAGGAACTGTGGCTCTCTTCTGTGGGAAGCTATACTCACCGACTAAGTTCCTAATGTCAGGTTGTAGGAGACATTGGGCACTCGCAGGACAGTTAGGGTTCCAGCTTTTGGATGCTTGGATCTGGCAGAAGTCCTGTGCAGAACTTATTTTTTTCAGTTCGCAGCCCACTCCGTGGCCGAGAGTTCTGTGCAGGAACGGTGGGTCTTTTCTGTGGAAAGCTAAACTCACCCCTCCAAGTTCATGATGTCAGTTTGCAGGGGGTGTTTTGCAGTCTAAGGGCAGCTAGGGTTTCAGCTTCATGGCAGCTTGGTTGTGGGAGTAAGTACACTGTTCAGAATTCTAAGTGGCAGAAGCCCACTCCGGGACACAGAGCTCTGTGCAGGAGCTGTGGGTCTCTTCTGTGGGAAGCTAAACTCACCCCCTGAAGTTCCTAATGTCAGGTTGTAGGAGACATTGGGCACTCGCAGGACAGTTAGGGTTCCAGCTTCTGGGAGCTTGGCTATGGGGTAAGTGCAGCAGTGTTCAGAATTCTAAGTGGCAGAAGCCCACTTCCGGGCACAGAACTCTGTGCAGGAACAGTGGCTCTCTTCTGTGGGAAGCTATACTCACCGACTAAGTTCCTAATGTCAGGTTTTAGGAGACATTGGGCACTCCAAGGACAGTTAGGGTTCCAGCTCCTGGATGCTTGGATTTGGCAGAAGTCCTGTGCTGAACTTATTTTTATCAGTTAGCAGCCCACTCCGTGGCCGAGAGTTCTGTGCAGGAACGGTGGGTCTTTTCTGTGGGAAGCTATACTTACCGACTAAGTTCCTAATGTCAGGTTGTAGGAGACATTGGGCACTCCAAGGACAGTTAGCGTTCCAACTTCTGACAGCTTGGTTCTGGGAGTAATGTGCACTGTTCAGAATTCTAAGTGGCAGAAGCCCACTCCCGGGCACAGAGCTCTGTGCAGGAACTGTGGGTCTTTTCTGTGGGAAACAAAACTCACCCCAGCAGGTTCCTGATGTCAGGCTGTAGGAGACATTTGGCACTCCAAGGCCAGTAAGGGTTCCAGCTTCTGGATGCTTGGATCTGGCAGAAGTCCTGTGCTGAACTTATTTTTATCAGTTAGCAGCGCACTCCGTGGCCGAGAGTTCTGTGCAGGAACGGTGGGTCTTTTCTGTGGAAAGCCAAACTCACCCCTCCAAGTTCCTGATGTCAGTTTGCAGGGGGTGTTTGGCAGTCTAAGGGCAGCTAGGGTTTCAGCTTCATGGCAGCTTGGTTGTGGGAGTAAGTACACTGTTCAGAATTCTAAGTGGCAGAAGCCCACTCCCGGGCACAGAGCTCTGTGCAGGAACATTGGCTCTCTTCTGTGGGAAGCTAAACTCACCGACTAAGTTCCTAATGTCAGGTTGTAGGAGACATTGGGCACTCCAAGGACAGTTAGGGTTCCAGCTTCTGGGAGCTTGGATATGGGAGAAGTGCAGCAGTGTTCAGAATTCTAAGTGGCAGAAGCCCACTCCGGGGCACAGAGCTCTGTGTAGGAACGGTGGGTCTTTTCTGTGGGAAGCTAAACTCACCCCAGCAGGTTCCTGATGTCAGTTTGCAGGGGGTGTTTGGCAGTATAAGGGCAGCTAGCGTTTCAGCTTCATGGCAGCTTGGTTGTGGGAGTAAGTACACTGTTCAGAATTCTAAGTGGCAGAAGCCCACTCCGGGACACAGAGCTCTGTGCAGGAACTGTGGGTCTTTTCTGTGGGAAACTAAACTCACCCCAGCAGGTTCCTGATGTCAGGCTGTAGGAGACATTTGGCACTCCAAGGACAGTAAGGGTTCCAGCTTTTGGATGCTTGGATCTGGCAGAAGTCCTGTGCTGAACTTATTTTTAGCAGTTCGCAGCCCACTCCGTGGCCGAGAGTTCTATGCAGGAACGGTGGGTCTTTTCTGTGGAAAGCTAAACTCACCCCTCCAAGTTCCTGATGTCAGTTTGCAGGGGATGTTTGGCAGTCTAAGGGCAGCTAGGGTTTCAGCTTCATGGCAGCTTGGTTGTGGGAGTAAGTACACTGTTCAGAATTCTAAGTGGCAGAAGCCCACTCCCGGGCACAGAGCTCTGTGCAGGAACAGCGGCTCTTTTCTGTGGGAAGCTATACTCACCGACTAAGTTCCTAATGTCAGGTTGTAGGAGACATTGGGCACGCCAAGGACAGTAAGGGTTCCCGCTTCTGGGAGCTTGGATATGGGAGAAGTGCAGCAGTGTTCAGAATTCTAAGTGGCAGAAGCCCACTTCCGGGCACAGAGCTCTGTTCAGGAACAGTGCCTCTCTTCTGTGGGAAGCTAAACTCACCCCCTAAGTTCCTGATGTCAGGTTGTAGGAGACATTGGGCACTCCAGGGACAGTTAGGGTTCCAGCTTCTGGATGCTTGGATCTGGCAGAAGTCCTGTGCTGAACTTATTTTTATCAGTTCGCAGCCCACTCTGTGGCCGAGAGTTCTGTGCAGGAACGGTGGGTCTTTTCTGTGGAAAGCTAAACTCACCCCTCCACGTTCCTGATGTCAGTTTGCAGGGGGTGTTTGGCAGTCTAAGGGCAGCTAGGGTTTCAGCTTCATGGCAGCTTGGTTGTGGGAGTAAGTACACTGTTCAGAATTCTAAGTGGCAGAAGCCCACTCCTGGACACAGAGCTCTGTGCAGGAACAGCGGCTCTCTTCTGTGGGAAGCTATTCTCACCGACTAAGTTCCTAATGTCAGGTTGTAGGAGACATTGGGCACTCCAGGGACAGTTAGGGTTCCAGCTTCTGACAGCTTGGTTCTGGGAGTTATGTGCACTGTTCAGAATTCTAAGTGGCAGAAGCCCACTCCCGGGCACAGAGCTCTGTGCAGGAACGGTGGGTCTTTTCTGTGGGAAACTAAACTCACCCCTCCAAGTTCCTGATGTCAGTTTGCATGGGGTGCTTGGCAGTCTAAGGGCAGCTAGGGTTTCAGCTTCATGGCAGCTTGGTTGTGGGTGTAAGTACACTGTTCAGAATTCTAAGTGGCAGAAGCCCACTCCTGGGCACAGAGGTCTGTGCAGGAACATTGGCTCTCTTCTGTGGGAAGCTATACTCACCGACTAAGTTCCTAATGTCAGGCTGTAGGAGACATTGGGCACTCCAAGGACAGTTAGGGTTCCAGCTTCATGGCAGCTTGGTTCTGGGAGTAATGTGCACTGTTCAGAATTCTAAGTGGCAGAAGCCCACTCCGGGACACAGAGCTCTGTGCAGGAACTGTGGGTCTCTTCTGTGGGAAGCTAAACTCACCCCAGCAGGTTCCTGATGTCAGGCTGTAGGAGACATTTGGCGCTCCAAGGACAGTAAGGGTTCCAGCTTTTGGATGCTTGGATCTGGCAGAAGTCCTGTGCTGAACTTATTTTTATCAGTTAGCAGCCCACTCCGTGGCCGAGAGTTCTATGCAGGAACGGTGGGTCTTTTCTGTGGGAAGCTATACTCACCGACTAAGTTCCTAATGTCAGGTTGTAGGAGACATTTGGCGCTCCAAGGCCAGTTAGGGTTCCAGCTTCTGGATGATTGGATCTGGCAGAAGTCCTGTGCTGAACTTATTATTATCAGTTAGCAGCCCACTCCGTTGCCGAGAGTTCTGTGCAGGAACTGTGGGTCTCTTCTGTGGGTAGCTAAACTCACCCCCTGAAGTTCCTAATGTCAGGTTGTAGGAGACATTGGGCACTCGCAGGACAGTTAGGGTTCCAGCTTCTGGGAGCTTGGTTCTGGGAGTAATGTGCACTGTTCAGAATTCTAAGTGGCAGAAGCCCACTCCGGGACACAGAGCTCTGTGCAGGAACTGTGGGTCTTTTCTGTGGGAAACTAAACTCACCCCAGCAGGTTCCTGATGTCAGGCTGTAGAAGACATTTGGCACTCCAAGGCCAGTAAGCGTTCCAGCTTCTGGATGCTTGGATCTGGCAGAAGTCCTGTGCTGAACTTATTTTTATCAGTTAGCAGCGCACTCCGTGGCTGAGAGTTCTGTGCAGGAACGGTGGGTCTTTTCTGTGGAAAGCTAAACTCACCCCTCCAAGTTCCTGATGTCAGTTTGCAGGGGATGTTTGGCAGTCTAAGGGCAGCTAGGGTTTCAGCTTCATGGCAGCTTGGTTGTGGGAGTAAGTACACTGTTCAGAATCCTAAGTGGCAGAAGCCCACTCCCGGGCACAGAGCTCTGTGCAGGAACAGCGGCTCTCTTCTGTGGGAAGCTATACTCACCGACTAAGTTCCTAATGTCAGGTTGTAGGAGACATTGGGCACGCCAAGGACAGTAAGGGTTCCCGCTTCTGGGAGCTTGGATATGGGAGAAGTGCAGCAGTGTTCAGAATTCTAAGTGGCAGAAGCCCACTCCCGGGCACAGAGCTCTGTGCAGGAACAGTGCCTCTCTTCTGTGGGAAGCTAAACTCACCCCCTAAGTTCCTGATGTCAGGTTGTAGGAGACATTGGGCACTCCAGGGACAGTTAGGGTTCCAGCTTCTGGATGCTTGGATCTGGCAGAAGTCCTGTGCTGAACTTATTTTTATCAGTTCGCAGCCCACTCTGTGGCCGAGAGTTCTGTGCAGGAACGGTGGGTCTTTTCTGTGGAAAGCTAAACTCACCCCTCCACGTTCCTGATGTCAGTTTGCAGGGGGTGTTTGGCAGTCTAAGGGCAGCTAGGGTTTCAGCTTCATGGCAGCTTGGTTGTGGGAGTAAGTACACTGTTCAGAATTCTAAGTGGCAGAAGCCCACTCCTGGACACAGAGCTCTGTGCAGGAACTGTGGCTCTCTTCTGTGGGAAGCTATTCTCACCGACTAAGTTCCTAATGTCAGGTTGTAGGAGACATTGGGCACTCGCAGGACACTTAGCGTTCCAGCTTCTGGGAGCTTGGATATGGGAGAAGTGCAGCAGTGTTCAGAATTGTAAGTGGCAGAAGCCCACTCCCGGGCACAGAGCTCTGTGCAGGAACAGTGGCTCTCTTCTGTGGGAAGCTATACTCACCCCCTAAGTTCCTAATGTCAGGTTGTAGGAGACATTGGGCACTCCAGGGACAGTTAGGGTTCCAGCTTCTGACAGCTTGGTTCTGGGAGTAATGTGCACTGTTCAGAATTCTAAGTGGCAGAAGCCCACTCCCGGGCACAGAGCTCTGTGCAGGAACGGTGGGTCTTTTCTGTGGGAAACTAAACTCCCCCCAGCAGGTTCCTGATGTCAGGCTGTAAGAGACATTTGGCGCTCCAAGGCTAGTAAGGGTTCCAGCTTCTGGATGCTTGGATCTGGCAGAAGTCCTGTGCTGAACTTATTTTTATCAGTTAGCAGCCCACTCCGTGGCCGAGAGTTCTGTGCAGGAACGGTGGGTCTTTTCTGTGGGAAGCTATACTCACCGACTAAGTTCCTAATGTCAGGCTGTAGGAGACATTTGGCGCTCCAAGGCCAGTTAGGGTTCCAGCTTCTGGATGATTGGATCTGGCAGAAGTCCTGTGCTGAACTTATTATTATCAGTTAGCAGCCCACTCCGTTGCCGAGAGTTCTGTGCAGGAACTGTGGGTCTCTTCTGTGGGTAGCTAAACTCACCCCCTGAAGTTCCTAATGTCAGGTTGTAGGAGACATTGGGCACTCGCAGGACAGTTAGGGTTCCAGCTTCTGGGAGCTTGGCTATGGGCGAAGTGCAGCAGTGTTCAGAATTCTAAGTGGCAGAAGCCCACTTCCGGGCAAAGAACTCTGTGCAGGAACAGTGGTTCTCTTCTGTGGGAAGCTATACTCACCCCCTAAGTTCCTAATGGCAGGTTTTAGGAGACATTGGGCACTCCAAGGACAGTTAGGGTTCCAGCTTCTGACAGCTTGGTTCTGGGAGTAATGTGCACTGTTCAGAATTCTAAGTGGCAGAAGCCCACTCCGGGACACAGAGCTCTGTGCAGGAACTGTGGGTCTTTTCTGTGGGAAACTAAACTCACCCCAGCAGGTTCCTGATGTCAGGCTGTAGGAGACATTTGGCACTCCAAGGCCAGTAAGGGTTCCAGCTTCTGGATGCTTGGATCTGGCAGAAGTCCTGTGCTGAACTTATTTTTATCAGTTAGCAGCGCACTCCGTGGCTGAGAGTTCTGTGCAGGAACGGTGGGTCTTTTCTGTGGAAAGCTAAACTCACCCCTCCAAGTTCCTGATGTCAGTTTGCAGGGGGTGTTTGGCAGTCTAAGGGCAGCTAGGGTTTCAGCTTCATGGCAGCTTGGTTGTGGGAGTGAGTACACTGTTCAGAATTCTAAGTGGCAGAAGCCCACTCCCGGGTACAGAGCTCTGTGCAGGAACAGTGGCTCTCTTCTGTGGGAAGCTATGCTCACCGACTAAGTTCCTAATGTCAGGTTGTAGGAGACATTGGGCACTCGCAGGACAGTTAGGGTTCCAGCTTTTGGATGCTTGGATCTGGCAGAAGTCCTGTGCAGAACTTATTTTTTTCAGTTCGCAGCCCACTCCGTGGCCGAGAGTTCTGTGCAGGAACGGTGGGTCTTTTCTGTGGAAAGCTAAACTCACCCCTCCAAGTTCATGATGTCAGTTTGCAGGGGGTGTTTGGCAGTCTAAGGGCAGCTAGGGTTTCAGCTTCATGGCAGCTTGGTTGTGGGAGTAAGTACACTGTTCAGAATTCTAAGTGGCAGAAGCCCACTCCGGGACACAGAGCTCTGTGCAGGAGCTGTGGGTCTCTTCTGTGGGAAGCTAAACTCACCCCCTGAAGTTCCTAATGTCAGGTTGTAGGAGACATTGGGCACTCGCAGGACAGTTAGGGTTCCAGCTTCTGGGAGCTTGGCTATGGGGGAAGTGCAGCAGTGTTCAGAATTCTAAGTGGCAGAAGCCCACTTCCGGGCACAGAACTCTGTGCAGGAACAGTGGCTCTCTTCTGTGGGAAGCTATACTCACCGACTAAGTTCCTAATGTCAGGTTTTAGGAGACATTGGGCACTCCAAGGACAGTTAGGGTTCCAGCTCCTGGATGCTTGGATTTGGCAGAAGTCCTGTGCTGAACTTATTTTTATCAGTTAGCAGCCCACTCCGTGGCCGAGAGTTCTGTGCAGGAACGGTGGGTCTTTTCTGTGGGAAGCTATACTTACCGACTAAGTTCCTAATGTCAGGTTGTAGGAGACATTGGGCACTCCAAGGACAGTTAGCGTTCCAACTTCTTACAGCTTGGTTCTGGGAGTAATGTGCACTGTTCAGAATTCTAAGTGGCAGAAGCCCACTCCCGGGCACAGAGCTCTGTGCAGGAACGGTGGATCACTTCTGTGGGAAGTTAAAGTCACTCCTCCAAGTTCCTGATGTCGGTTTGCAGGAGGTGTTTGGCAGTCTAAGGGCAGCTAGGGTTTCAGCTTCATGGCAGCTTGGTTGTGGGAGTAAGTACACTGTTCACAATTCTAAGTGGCAGAAGCCCAGTCCCGGGCACAGAGCTCTGTGCAGGAACAGTGGCTCTCTTCTGTGGGAAGCTATACTTACCGACTAAGTTCCTAATGTCAGGCTGTAGGAGACATTGGGCACTCCAAGGACAGTTAGGGTTCCAGCTTCTGACAGCTTGGTTCTGGGAGTAATGTGCACTGTTCAGAATTCTAAGTGGCAGAAGCCCACTCCCGGGCACAGAGCTCTGTGCAGGAACTGTGGGTCTCTTCTGTGGGAAACTAAACTCCCCCCAGCAGGTTCCTGATGTCAGGCTGTAGGAGACATTTGGCACTCCAAGGCCAGTAAGGGTTCCAGCTTCTGGATGCTTGGATCTGGCAGAAGTCCTGTGCAGAACTTATTTTTATCAGTTAGCAGCCCACTCCGTGGCCGAGAGTTCTGTGCAGGAACGGTGGGTCTTTTCTGTGGGAAGCAAAACTCACCCCTCCAAGTTCATGATGTCAGTTTGCAGGGGGTGTTTGGCAGTCTAAGGGCAGCTAGGGTTTCAGCTTCATGGCGGCTTGGTTGTGGGAGTAAGTACACTGTTCAGAATTCTAAGTGGCAGAAGCCCACTCCCGGGCACAGAGCTCTGTGCAGGAACAGTGGCTCTCTTCTGTGGGAAGTTAAAGTCACTCCTCCAAGTTCCTGATGTCGGTTTGCAGGAGGTGTTTGGCAGTCTAAGGGCAGCTAGGGTTTCAGCTTCATGGCAGCTTGGTTGTGGGAGTAAGTACACTGTTCAGAATCCTAAGTGGCAGAAGCCCACTCCCGGGCACAGAGCTCTGTGCAGGAACAGCGGCTCTCTTCTGTGGGAAGCTATACTCACCGACTAAGTTCCTAATGTCAGGTTGTAGGAGACATTGGGCACGCCAAGGACAGTAAGGGTTCCCGCTTCTGGGAGCTTGGATATGGGAGAAGTGCAGCAGTGTTCAGAATTCTAAGTGGCAGAAGCCCACTCCCGGGCACAGAGCTCTGTGCAGGAACAGTGCCTCTCTTCTGTGGGAAGCTAAACTCACCCCCTAAGTTCCTGATGTCAGGTTGTAGGAGACATTGGGCACTCCAGGGACAGTTAGGGTTCCAGCTTCTGGATGCTTGGATCTGGCAGAAGTCCTGTGCTGAACTTATTTTTATCAGTTCGCAGCCCACTCTGTGGCCGAGAGTTCTGTGCAGGAACGGTGGGTCTTTTCTGTGGAAAGCTAAACTCACCCCTCCACGTTCCTGATGTCAGTTTGCAGGGGGTGTTTGGCAGTCTAAGGGCAGCTAGGGTTTCAGCTTCATGGCAGCTTGGTTGTGGGAGTAAGTACACTGTTCAGAATTCTAAGTGGCAGAAGCCCACTCCTGGACACAGAGCTCTGTGCAGGAACTGTGGCTCTCTTCTGTGGGAAGCTATTCTCACCGACTAAGTTCCTAATGTCAGGTTGTAGGAGACATTGGGCACTCGCAGGACACTTAGCGTTCCAGCTTCTGGGAGCTTGGATATGGGAGAAGTGCAGCAGTGTTCAGAATTGTAAGTGGCAGAAGCCCACTCCCGGGCACAGAGCTCTGTGCAGGAACAGTGGCTCTCTTCTGTGGGAAGCTATACTCACCCCCTAAGTTCCTAATGTCAGGTTGTAGGAGACATTGGGCACTCCAGGGACAGTTAGGGTTCCAGCTTCTGACAGCTTGGTTCTGGGAGTAATGTGCACTGTTCAGAATTCTAAGTGGCAGAAGCCCACTCCCGGGCACAGAGCTCTGTGCAGGAACGGTGGGTCTTTTCTGTGGGAAACTAAACTCCCCCCAGCAGGTTCTTGATGTCAGGCTGTAAGAGACATTTGGCGCTCCAAGGCTAGTAAGGGTTCCAGCTTCTGGATGCTTGGATCTGGCAGAAGTCCTGTGCTGAACTTATTTTTATCAGTTAGCAGCCCACTCCGTGGCCGAGAGTTCTATGCAGGAACGGTGGGTCTTTTCTGTGGGAAGCTATACTCACCGACTAAGTTCCTAATGTCAGGTTGTAGGAGACATTTGGCGCTCCAAGGCCAGTTAGGGTTCCAGCTTCTGGATGATTGGATCTGGCAGAAGTCCTGTGCTGAACTTATTATTATCAGTTAGCAGCCCACTCCGTTGCCGAGAGTTCTGTGCAGGAACTGTGGGTCTCTTCTGTGGGTAGCTAAACTCACCCCCTGAAGTTCCTAATGTCAGGTTGTAGGAGACATTGGGCACTCGCAGGACAGTTAGGGTTCCAGCTTCTGGGAGCTTGGCTATGGGCGAAGTGCAGCAGTGTTCAGAATTCTAAGTGGCAGAAGCCCACTTCCGGGCAAAGAACTCTGTGCAGGAACAGTGGTTCTCTTCTGTGGGAAGCTATACTCACCCCCTAAGTTCCTAATGGCAGGTTTTAGGAGACATTGGGCACTCCAAGGACAGTTAGGGTTCCAGCTTCTGACAGCTTGGTTCTGGGAGTAATGTGCACTGTTCAGAATTCTAAGTGGCAGAAGCCCACTCCGGGACACAGAGCTCTGTGCAGGAACTGTGGGTCTTTTCTGTGGGAAACTAAACTCACCCCAGCAGGTTCCTGATGTCAGGCTGTAGGAGACATTTGGCACTCCAAGGCCAGTAAGGGTTCCAGCTTCTGGATGCTTGGATCTGGCAGAAGTCCTGTGCTGAACTTATTTTTATCAGTTAGCAGCGCACTCCGTGGCTGAGAGTTCTGTGCAGGAACGGTGGGTCTTTTCTGTGGAAAGCTAAACTCACCCCTCCAAGTTCCTGATGTCAGTTTGCAGGGGGTGTTTGGCAGTCTAAGGGCAGGTAGGGTTTCAGCTTCATGGCAGCTTGGTTGTGGGAGTGAGTACACTGTTCAGAATTCTAAGTGGCAGAAGCCCACTCCCGGGTACAGAGCTCTGTGCAGGAACTGTGGCTCTCTTCTGTGGGAAGCTATGCTCACCGTCTAAGTTCCTAATGTCAGGTTGTAGGAGACATTGGGCACTCGCAGGACAGTTAGGGTTCCAGCTTTTGGATGCTTGGATCTGGCAGAAGTCCTGTGCAGAACTTATTTTTTTCAGTTCGCAGCCCACTCCGTGGCCGAGAGTTCTGTGCAGGAACGGTGGGTCTTTTCTGTGGAAAGCTAAACTCACCCCTCCAAGTTCATGATGTCAGTTTGCAGGGGGTGTTTGGCAGTCTAAGGGCAGCTAGGGTTTCAGCTTCATGGCAGCTTGGTTGTGGGAGTAAGTACACTGTTCAGAATTCTAAGTGGCAGAAGCCCACTCCGGGACACAGAGCTCTGTGCAGGAGCTGTGGGTCTCTTCTGTGGGAAGCTAAACTCACCCCCTGAAGTTCCTAATGTCAGGTTGTAGGAGACATTGGGCACTCGCAGGACAGTTAGGGTTCCAGCTTCTGGGAGCTTGGCTATGGGGGAAGTGCAGCAGTGTTCAGAATTCTAAGTGGCAGAAGCCCACTTCCGGGCACAGAACTCTGTGCAGGAACAGTGGCTCTCTTCTGTGGGAAGCTATACTCACCGACTAAGTTCCTAATGTCAGGTTTTAGGAGACATTGGGCACTCCAAGGACAGTTAGGGTTCCAGCTCCTGGATGCTTGGATTTGGCAGAAGTCCTGTGCTGAACTTATTTTTATCAGTTAGCAGCCCACTCCGTGGCCGAGAGTTCTGTGCAGGAACGGTGGGTCTTTTCTGTGGGAAGCTATACTTACCGACTAAGTTCCTAATGTCAGGTTGTAGGAGACATTGGGCACTCCAAGGACAGTTAGCGTTCCAACTTCTTACAGCTTGGTTCTGGGAGTAATGTGCACTGTTCAGAATTCTAAGTGGCAGAAGCCCACTCCCGGGCACAGAGCTCTGTGCAGGAACGGTGGATCACTTCTGTGGGAAGTTAAAGTCACTCCTCCAAGTTCCTGATGTCGGTTTGCAGGAGGTGTTTGGCAGTCTAAGGGCAGCTAGGGTTTCAGCTTCATGGCAGCTTGGTTGTGGGAGTAAGTACACTGTTCAGAATTCTAAGTGGCAGAAGCCCACTCCCGGGCACAGAGCTCTGTGCAGGAACAGTGGCTCTCTTCTGTGGGAAGCTATACTTACCGACTAAGTTCCTAATGTCAGGCTGTAGGAGACATTGGGCACTCCAAGGACAGTTAGGGTTCCAGCTTCTGACAGCTTGGTTCTGGGAGTAATGTGCACTGTTCAGAATTCTAAGTGGCAGAAGCCCACTCCCGGGCACAGAGCTCTGTGCAGGAACTGTGGGTCTCTTCTGTGGGAAACTAAACTCCCCCCAGCAGGTTCCTGATGTCAGGCTGTAGGAGACATTTGGCACTCCAAGGCCAGTAAGGGTTCCAGCTTCTGGATGCTTGGATCTGGCAGAAGTCCTGTGCAGAACTTATTTTTATCAGTTAGCAGCCCACTCCGTGGCCGAGAGTTCTGTGCAGGAACTGTGGGTCTTTTCTGTGGGAAGCAAAACTCACCCCTCCAAGTTCATGATGTCAGTTTGCAGGGGGTGTTTGGCAGTCTAAGGGCAGCTAGGGTTTCAGCTTCATGGCAGCTTGGTTGTGGGAGTAAGTACACTGTTCAGAATTCTAAGTGGCAGAAGCCCACTCCCGGGCACAGAGCTCTGTGCAGGAACAGTGGCTCTCTTCTGTGGGAAGTTAAAGTCACTCCTCCAAGTTCCTGATGTCGGTTTGCAGGAGGTGTTTGGCAGTCTAAGGGCAGCTAGGGTTTCAGCTTCATGGCAGCTTGGTTGTGGCAGTAAGTACACTGTTCAGAATTCTAAGTGGCAGAAGCCCAGTCCCGGGCACAGAGCTCTGTGCAGGAACAGTGGCTCTCTTCTGTGGGAAGCTATACTCACCGACTAAGTTCCTAATGTCAGGCTGTAGGAGACATTGGGCACTCCAAGGACAGTTAGGGTTCCAGCTTCTTGATGCTTGGATCTGGCAGAAGTCCTGTGCTGAACTTATTTTTATCAGTTAGCAGCCCAGTCCGTGGCCGAGAGTTCTGTGCAGGAACGGTGGGTCTTTTCTGTGGAAAGCTAAACTCACCCCTCCAAGTTCCTGATGTCAGTTTGCAGGGGGTGTTTGGCAGTCTAAGGGCAGCTAGGGTTTCAGCTTCATGGCAGCTTGGTTGTGGGAGTAAGTACACTGTTCAGAATTCTAAGTGGCAGAAGCCCACTCCCGGGCACAGAGCCCTGTGCAGGAACAGTGGCTCTCTTCTGTGGGAAGCTAAACTCATCCCCCGAAGTTCCTAATGTCAGGTCGTAGAAGACATTGGGCACTCGCAGGACAGTTAGGGTTCCAGCTTCTGGGAGCTTGGCTATGGGAGAAGTGCAGCAGTGTTCAGAATTCTAAGTGGCAGAAGCCCAGTCCCGGGCACAGAGCTCTGTGCAGGAACAGTGGCTCTCTTCTGTGGGAAGCTATACTCACCGACTAAGTTCGTGATGTCAGGCTGTAGGAGACATTTGGCGCTCCAAGGCCAGTTAGGGTTCCAGCTTCTGGATGCTTGGATCTGGCAGAAGTCCTGTGCAGAACTTATTTTTTTCAGTTCGCAGCCCACTCCGTGGCCGAGAGTTCTGTGCAGGAACGGTGGGTCTTTTCTGTGGAAAGCTAAACTCACCCCTCCAAGTTCCTGATGTCAGTTTGCAGGGGGTGTTTGGCAGTCTAAGGGTAGCTAGGGTTTCAGCTTCATGGCAGCTTGGTTGTGGGAGTAAGTACACTGTTCAGAATTCTAAGTGGCAGAAGCCCACTCCCGGGCACAGAGCCCTGTGCAGGAACAGTGGCTGTCTTCTGTGGGAAGCTATACTCACCGACTAAGTTCCTAATGTCAGGTTGTAGGAGACATTGGGCACTCGCAGGACAGTTAGGGTTCCAGCTTTTGGATGCTTGGATCTGGCAGAAGTCCTGTGCAGAACTTATTTTTTTCAGTTCATAGCCCACTCCGTGGCCGAGAGTTCTGTGCAGGAACGGTGGGTCTTTTCTGTGGAAAGCTAAACTCACCCCTCCAAATTCCTGATGTCAGTTTGCAGGGGGTGTTTGGCAGTCTAAGGGCAGCTAGGGTTTCAGCTTCATGGCAGCTTGGTTGTGGGAGTAAGTACACTGTTCAGAATTCTAAGTGGCAGAAGCCCACTCCCGGGCACAGAGCTCTGTGCAGGAACAGTGGCTCTCTTCTGTGGGAAGCTATACTCACCGACTAAGTTCGTGATGTCAGGCTGTAGGAGACATTTGGCGCTCCAAGGCCAGTTAGGGTTCCAGCTTCTGGATGCTTGGATCTGGCAGAAGTCCTGTGCTGAACTTATTTTTATCAGGTAGCAGCCCACTCCGTGGCCGAGAGTTCTGTGAAGGAACGGTGGGTCTTTTCTGTGGGAAGCTATACTCACCGACTACGTTCCTAATGTCAGGTTGTAGGAGACATTGGGCACTCCAAGGACAGTTAGGGTTCCAGCTTCTGACAGCTTGGTTCTGGGAGTAATGTGCACTGTTCAGAATTCTAAGTCGCAGAAGCCCACTCCGGGACACCGAGCTCTGTGCAGGAACTGTGGGTCTTTTCTCTGGGAAACTAAACTCACCCCAGCAGGTTCCTGATGTCAGGCTGTAGGAGACATTTGGCACTCCAAGGCCAGTAAGGGTTCCAGCTTCTGGATGCTTGGATCTGGCAGAAGTCCTGTGCTGAACTTATTTTTATCAGTTAGCAGCGCACTCCGTGGCCGAGAGTTCTGTGCAGGAACGGTGGGTCTTTTCTGTGGAAAGCTAAACTCACCCCTCCAAGTTCCTGATGTCAGTTTGCAGGGGGTGTTTGGCAGTCTAAGGGCAGCTAGGGTTTCAGCTTCATGGCAGCTTGGTTGTGGGAGTGAGTACACTGTTCAGAATTCTAAGTGGCAGAAGCCCACTCCCGGGTACAGAGCTCTGTGCAGGAACAGTGGCTCTCTTCTGTGGGAAGCTATACTCACCGACTAAGTTCCTAATGTCAGGTTGTAGGAGACATTGGGCACTCGCAGGACAGTTAGGGTTCCAGCTTTTGGATGCTTGGATCTGGTAGAAGTCCTGTGCAGAACTTATTTTTTTCAGTTCATAGCCCACTCCGTGGCCGAGAGTTCTGTGCAGGAACGGTGGGTCTTTTCTGTGGAAAGCTAAATTCACCCCTCCAAGTTCATGATGTCAGTTTGCAGGGGGTGTTTGGCAGTCTAAGGGCAGCTAGGGTTTCAGCTTCATGGCAGCTTGGTTGTGGGAGTAAGTACACTGTTCAGAATTCTAAGTGGCAGAAGCCCACTCCGGGACACAGAGCTCTGTGCAGGAACTGTGGGTCTCTTCTGTGGGAAGCTAAACTCACCCCCTGAAGTTCCTAATGTCAGGTTGTAGGAGACATTGGGCACTCGCAGGACAGTTAGGGTTCCAGCTTCTGGGAGCTTGGCTATGGGAGAAGTGCAGCAGTGTTCAGAATTCTAAGTGGCAGAAGCCCACTTCCGGGCACAGAACTCTGTGCAGGAACAGTGGCTCTCTTCTGTGGGAAGCTATACTCACCCCCTAAGTTCCTAATGTCAGGTTTTAGGAGACATTGGGCACTCCAAGGACAGTTAGGGTTCCAGCTTCTGACAGCTTTGTTGTGGGAGTAATGTGCACTGTTCAGAATTCTAAGTGGCAGAAGCCCACTCCGGGGCACAGAGCTCTGTGTAGGAACGGTGGGTCTTTTCTGTGGGATACTAAACTCACCCCAGCAGGTTCCTGATGTCAGGCTGTAGGAGCCATTTGGCGCTTCAAGGCCAGTAAGGGTTCCAGCTTCTGGATGCTTGGATCTGGCAGAAGTCCTGTGCTGAACTTATTTTTATCAGTTAGCAGCGCACTCCGTGGCCGAGAGTTCTGTGCAGGAACTGTGGGTCTTTTCTGTGGAAAGCTAAACTCACCCCTCCAAGTTCCTGATGTCAGTTTGCAGGGGGTGTTTTGCAGTCTAAGGGCAGCTAGGGTTTCAGCTTCATGGCAGCTTGGTTGTGGGAGTAAGTACACTGTTCAGAATTCTAAGTGGCAGAAGCCCACTCCGGGGCACAGATCTCTGTGCAGGAACAGTGGCTCTCTTCTGTGGGAAGCTATACTCACCCCAGCAGGTTCCTGATGTCAGGCTGTAGGAGACATTGGGCACTCCAAGGACAGTTAGGGTTCCAGCTTCTGACAGCTTGGTTCTGGGAGTAATGTGCAGTGTTCAGAATTCTAAGTGGCAGAAGCCCACTCTGGGGCACAGGGCTCTGTGCAGGAACTGTGGGTCTTTTCTGTGGGAAACTAAACTCACCCCAGCAGGTTCCTGATGTCAGGCTGTAGGAGACATTTGGCGCTCCAAGGCCAGTAAGGGTTCCAGCTTCTGGATGCTTGGATCTGGCAGAAGTCCTGTGCTGAACTTATTTTTATCAGTTAGCAGCGCACTCCGTGGCCGAGAGTTCTGTGCAGGAACGGTGGGTCTTTTCTGTGGAAAGCTAAACTCACCCCTCCAAGTTCCTGATGTCAGTTTGCAGGGGGTGTTTGGCAGTCTAAGGGCAGCTAGGGTTTCAGCTTCATGGCAGCTTGGTTGTGGGAGTGAGTACACTGTTCAGAATTCTAAGTGGCAGAAGCCCACTCCCGGGTACAGAGCTCTGTGCAGGAACAGTGGCTCTCTTCTGTGGGAAGCTAAACTCACCCCCTGAAGTTCCTAATGTCAGGTTGTAGGAGACATTGGGCACTCGCAGGACAGTTAGGGTTCCAGCTTCTGGGAGCTTGGCTATGGGGGAAGTGCAGCAGTGTTCAGAATTCTAAGTGGCAGAAGCCCACTTCCGGGCACAGAACTCTGTGCAGGAACAGTGGCTCTCTTCTGTGGGAAGCTATACTCACCGACTAAGTTCCTAATGTCAGGTTGTAGGAGACATTGGGCACTCCAAGGACAGTTAGCGTTCCAACTTCTTACAGCTTGGTTCTGGGAGTAATGTGCACTGTTCAGAATTCTAAGTGGCAGAAGCCCACTCCCGGGCACAGAGCTCTGTGCAGGAACGGTGGATCTCTTCTGTGGGAAGTTAAAGTCACTCCTCCAAGTTCCTGATGTCGGTTTGCAGGAGGTGTTTGGCAGTCTAAGGGCAGCTAGGGTTTCAGCTTCATGGCAGCTTGGTTGTGGCAGTAAGTACACTGTTCAGAATTCTAAGTGGCAGAAGCCCAGTCCCGGGCACAGAGCTCTGTGCAGGAACAGTGGCTCTCTTCTGTGGGAAGCTATACTTACCGACTAAGTTCCTAATGTCAGGCTGTAGGAGACATTGGGCACTCCAAGGACAGTTAGGGTTCCAGCTTCTGACAGCTTGGTTCTGGGAGTAATGTGCACTGTTCAGAATTCTAAGTGGCAGAAGCCCACTCCCGGGCACAGAGCTCTGTGCAGGAACTGTGGGTCTCTTCTGTGGGAAACTAAACTCCCCCCAGCAGGTTCCTGATGTCAGGCTGTAGGAGACATTTGGCACTCCAAGGCCAGTAAGGGTTCCAGCTTCTGGATGCTTGGATCTGGCAGAAGTCCTGTGCAGAACTTATTTTTATCAGTTAGCAGCCCACTCCGTGGCCGAGAGGTCTGTGCAGGAACTGTGGGTCTTTTCTGTGGGAAGCAAAACTCACCCCTCCAAGTTCATGATGTCAGTTTGCAGGGGGTGTTTGGCAGTCTAAGGGCAGCTAGGGTTTCAGCTTCATGGCAGCTTGGTTGTGGGAGTAAGTACACTGTTCAGAATTCTAAGTGGCAGAAGCCCACTCCCGGGCACAGAGCTCTGTGCAGGAACAGTGGCTCTCTTCTGTGGGAAGCTAAACTCACCGACTAAGTTCGTGATGTCAGGCTGTAGGAGACATTTGGCGCTCCAAGGCCAGTTAGGGTTCCAGCTTCTGGATGCTTGCATCTGGCAGAAGTCCTGTGCTGAACTTATTTTTATCAGTTAGCAGCGCACTCCGTGGCCGAGAGTTCTGTGCAGGAACATTGGCTCTCTTCTGTGGGAAGCTAAACTCACCCCTCCAAGTTCCTGATGTCAGTTTGCAGGGGGTGTTTGGCAGTCTAAGGGCAGCTAGGGTTTCAGCTTCATGGCAGCTTGGTTGTGGGAGTAAGTACACTGTTCAGAATTCTAAGTGGCAGAAGCCCACTTCGGGGCACAGAGCTCTGTGCAGGAACGGTGGATCTCTTCTGTGGGAAGTTAAAGTCACTCCTCCAAGTTCCTGATGTCGGTTTGCAGGAGGTGTTTGGCAGTCTAAGGGCAGCTAGGGTTTCAGCTTCATGGCAGCTTGGTTGTGGCAGTAAGTACGCTGTTCAGAATTCTAAGTGGCAGAAGCCCAGTCCCGGGCACAGAGCTCTGTGCAGGAACAGTGGCTCTCTTCTGTGGGAAGCTATACTCACCGACTAAGTTCGTGATGTCAGGCTGTAGGAGACATTTGGCGCTCCAAGGCCAGTTAGGGTTCCAGCTTCTGGATGCTTGGATCTGGCAGAAGTCCTGTGCAGAACTTATTTTTTTCAGTTCGCAGCCCACTCCGTGGCCGAGAGTTCTGTGCAGGAACGGTGGGTCTTTTCTGTGGAAAGCTAAACTCACCCCTCCAAGTTCCTGATGTCAGTTTGCAGGGGGTGTTTTGCAGTCTAAGGGCAGCTAGGGTTTCAGCTTCATGGCAGCTTGGTTGTGGGAGTAAGTACACTGTTCAGAATTCCAAGTGGCAGAAGCCCACTCCGGGGCACAGATCTCTGTGCAGGAACAGTGGCTCTCTTCTGTGGGAAGCTATACTCACCGACTAAGTTCCTAATGTCAGGTTTTAGGAGACACTGGGCACTCGCCGGACAGTTAGGGTTCCAGCTTTTGGATGCTTGCATCTGGCAGAAGTCCTGTGCAGAACTTATTTTTTTCAGTTCACAGCCCACTCCGTGGCCGAGAGTTCTGTGCAGGAACGGTGGGTCTTTTCTGTGGAAAGCTAAACTCACCCCTCCAAATTCCTGATGTCAGTTTGCAGGGGGTGTTTGGCAGTCTAAGGGCAGCTAGGGTTTCAGCTTCACGGCAGCTTGGTTGTGGGAGTAAGTACACTGTTCAGAATTCTAAGTGGCAGAAGCCCACTCCCGGGCACAGAGCTCTGTGCAGGAACAGTGGCTCTCTTCTGTGGGAAGCTATACTCACCGACTAAGTTCCTAATGTCAGGTTGTAGGAGACATTGGGCACTCGCAGGACAGTTAGGGTTCCAGCTTCTGGGAGCTTGGCTATGGGAGAAGTGCAGCAGTGTTCAGAATTCTAAGTGGCAGAAGCCCACTTCCGGGCACAGAACTCTGTGCAGGAACAGTGGCTCTCTTCTGTGGGAAGCTATACTCACTGACTAAGTTCGTGATGTCAGGCTGTAGGAGACATTTGGCGCTCCAAGGCCAGTTAGGGTTCCAGCTTCTGGATGCTTGGATCTGGCAGAAGTCCTGTGCTGAACTTATTTTTATCAGTTAGCAGCCCACTCCGTGGCCGAGAGTTCTGTGCAGGAACGGTGGGTCTTTTCTGTGGGAAGCTATACTCACCGACTAAGTTCCTAATGTCAGGTTGTAGGAGACATTGGGCACTCCAAGGACAGTTAGGGTTCCAGCTTCTGACAGCTTTGTTGTGGGAGTAAGTACACTGTTCAGAATTCTAAGTGGCAGAAGCCCACTCCGGGGCACAGATCTCTGTGCAGGAACAGTGGCTCTCTTCTGTGGGAAGCTATACTCACCGACTAAGTTCCTAATGTCAGGTTGTAGGAGACATTGGGCAGTCGCAGGACAGTTAGGGTTCCAGCTTTTGGATGCTTGCATCTGGCAGAAGTCCTGTGCAGAACTTATTTTTTTCAGGTCACAGCCCACTCCGTGGCCGAGAGTTCTGTGCAGTAACGGTGGGTCTTTTCTGTGGAAAGCTAAACTCACCCCTCCAAATTCCTGATGTCAGTTTGCAGGGGGTGTTTGGCAGTCTAAGGGCAGCTAGGGTTTCAGCTTCATGGCAGCTTGGTTGTGGGAGTAAGTACACTGTTCACAATTCTAAGTGGCAGAAGCCCACTCCCGGGCACAGAGCTCTGTGCAGGAACAGTGGCTCTCTTCTGTGGGAAGGTATACTCACCGACTAAGTTCCTAATGTCAGGTTGTAGGAGACATTGGGCACTCCAAGTACAGTTCGGGTTCCAGCTTCTGGATGCTTGGATCTGGCAGAAGTCCTGTGCTGAACTTATTTTTATCAGATAGCAGCCCACTCCGTGGCCGAGAGTTCTGTGCAGGAACGGTGGGTCTTTTCTGTGGAAAGCTATACTCACCGACTACATTCCTAATGTCAGGTTGTAGGAGACATTGGGCACTCGCAGGACAGTTAGGGTTCCAGCTTCTGACAGCTTGGTTCTGGGAGTAATGTGCACTGTTCAGAATTCTAAGTGGCAGAAGCCCACTCCCGGGCACAGAGCTCTGTGCAGGAACTGTGGGTCTTTTCTGTGGGAAACTAAACTCCCCCCAGCAGGTTCCTGATGTCAGGCTGTAGGAGACATTTGGCACTCCAAGGCCAGTAAGGGTTCCAGCTTCTGGATGCTTGGATCTGGCAGAAGTCCTGTGCTGAACTTATTTTTATCAGTTAGCAGCGCACTCCGTGGCTGAGAGTTCTGTGCAGGAACGGTGGGTCTTTTCTGTGGAAAGCTAAACTCACCCCTCCAAGTTCCTGATGTCAGTTTGCAGGGGGTGTTTGGCAGTCTAAGGGCAGCTAGGGTTTCAGCTTCATGGCAGCTTGGTTGTGGGAGTAAGTACACTGTTCAGAATTCTAAGTGGCAGAAGCCCACTCCGGGGCACAGAGCTCTGTGGAGGAACTGTGGGTCTCTTCTGTGGGAAGCTATACTCACCGACTAAGTTCCTAATGTCAGGTCGTAGGAGACATTGGGCACTCGCAGGACAGTTAGGGTTCCAGCTTCTGGGAGCTTGGCTATGGGAGAAGTGCAGCAGTGTTCAGAATTCTAAGTGGCAGAAGCCCACTTCCGGGCACAGAACTCTGTGCAGGAACAGTGGCTCTCTTCTGTGGGAAGCTATACTCACCCCCGAAGTTCCTAATGGCAGGTTTTAGGAGACATTGGGCACTCCAAGGACAGTTAGGGTTCCAGCTTCTTAGAGCTTGGTTCTGGGAGTAATGTGCACTGTTCAGAATTCTAAGTGGCAGAAGCCCACTCCCGGGCACAGAGCTCTGTGCAGGAACTGTGGGTCTTTTCTGTGGGAAACAAAACTCACCCCAGCAGGTTCCTGATGTCAGGCTGTAGGAGACATTTGGCGCTCCAAGGCCAGTAAGGGTTCCAGCTTCTGGATGCTTGGATCTGGCAGAAGTCCTGTGCTGAACTTATTTTTATCAGTTAGCAGCGCACTCCGTGGCCGAGAGTTCTGTGCAGGAACGGTGGGTCTTTTCTGTGGGAAGCTATACTCACCGACTAAGTTCCTAATGTCAGGTTGTAGGAGACATTGGGCACTCCAAGGACAGTTAGGGTTCCAGCTTCTGACAGCTTTCTTGTGGGAGTAATGTGCACTGTTCAGAATCCTAAGTGGCAGAAGCCCACTCCGGGGCACAGAGCTCTGTGTAGGAACGGTGGGTCTTTTCTGTGGGAAACTAAACTCACCCCAGCAGGTTCCTGATGTCAGGCTGTCGGAGCCATTTGGCACTTCAAGGCCAGTAAGGGTTCCAGCTTCTGGATGCTTGGATCTGGCAGAAGTCCTGTGCTGAACTTATTTTTATCAGTTAGCAGCGCACTCCGTGGCCGAGAGTTCTGTGCAGGAACGGTGGGTCTTTTCTGTGGAAAGCTAAACTCACCCCTCCAAATTCCTGATGTCAGTTTGCAGGGGGTGTTTGGCAGTCTAAGGGCAGCTAGGGTTTCAGCTTCATGGCAGCTTGGTTGTGGGAGTAAGTACACTGTTCAGAATTCTAAGTGGCAGAAGCCCACTCCCGGGCACAGAGCTCTGTGCAGGAACAGTGGCTCTCTTCTGTGGGAAGGTATACTCACCGACTAAGTTCCTAATGTCAGGTTGTAGGAGACATTGGGCACTCCAAGGACAGTTAGGGTTCCAGCTTCTGACAGCTTGGTTCTGGGAGTAATGTGCACTGTTCAGAATTCTAAGTGGCAGAAGCCCACTCCCGGGCACAGAGCTCTGTGCAGGAACTATGGGTCTTTTCTGTGGGAAACAAAACTCACCCCAGCAGGTTCCTGATGTCAGGCTGTAGGAGACATTTGGCGCTCCAAGGCCAGTAAGGGTTCCAGCTTCTGGATGCTTGGATCTGGCAGAAGTCCTGTGCTGAACTTATTTTTATCAGTTAGCAGCGCACTCCGTGGCCGAGAGTTCTGTGCAGGAACGGTGGGTCTTTTCTGTGGGAAGCTATACTCACCGACTACGTTCCTAATGTCAGGTTGTAGGAGACATTGGGCACTCCAAGGACAGTTAGGGTTCCAGCTTATGACAGCTTTGTTGTGGGAGTAATGTGCACTGTTCAGAATTCTAAGTGGCAGAAGCCCACTCCGGGGCACAGAGCTCTGTGTAGGAACGGTGGGTCTTTTCTGTGGAAAGCTAAACTCACCCCTCCAAGTTCATGATGTCAGTTTGCAGGGGGTGTTTTGCAGTCTAAGGGCAGCTAGGGTTTCAGCTTCATGGCAGCTTGGTTGTGGGAGTAAGTACACTGTTCAGAATTCTAAGTGGCAGAAGCCCACTCCCGGGCACAGAGCTCTGTGCAGGAACAGTGGCTCTCTTCTGTGGGAAGGTATACTCACCGACTAAGTTCCTAATGTCAGGTTGTAGGAGACATTGGGCACTCCAAGGACAGTTAGGGTTCCAGCTTCTGACAGCTTGGTACTGGGAGTAATGTGCACTGTTTAGAATTCTAAGTGGCAGAAGCCCACTCCCGGGCACAGAGCTCTGTGCAGGAACTGTGGGTCTTTTCTGTGGGAAACTAAACTCCCCCCAGCAGGTTCCTGATGTCAGGCTGTAGGAGACATTTGGCACTCCAAAGCCAGTAAGGGTTCCAGCTTCTGGATGCTTGGATCTGGCAGAAGTCCTGTGCTGAACTTATTTTTATCAGGTAGCAGCCCACTCCGTGGCCGAGAGTTCTGTGCAGGAACTGTGCGTCTTTTCTGTGGGAAGCAAAACTCACCCCTCCAAGTTCCTGATGTCAGTTTGCAGGGGGTGTTTGGCAGTCTAAGGGCAGCTAGGGTTTCAGCTTCATGGCAGCTTGGTTGTGGGAGTAAGTACACTGTTCAGAATTCTAAGTGGCAGAAGCCCACTCCCGGGCACAGAGCTCTGTGCAGGAACAGTGGCTCTCTTCTGTGGGAAGCTATACTCACCGACTAAGTTCGTGATGTCAGGCTGTAGGAGACATTTGGCGCTTCAAGGCCAGTTAGGGTTCCAGCTTCTGGATGCTTGGATCTGGCAGAAGTCCTGTGCTGAACTTATTTTTATCAGGTAGCAGCCCACTCCGTGGCCGAGAGTTCTGTGCAGGAACGGTGGGTCTTTTCTGTGGGAAGCTATACTCACCGACTACGTTCCTAATGTCAGGTTGTAGGAGACATTGGGCACTCCAAGGACAGTTAGGGTTCCAGCTTCTGACAGCTTGGTTCTGGGAGTAATGTGCACTGTTCAGAATTCTAAGTCGCAGAAGCCCACTCCGGGACACCGAGCTCTGTGCAGGAACTGTGGGTCTTTTCTGTGGGAAACTAAACTCCCCCCAGCAGGTTCCTGATGTCAGGCTGTAGGAGACATTTGGCACTCCAAGGTCAGTAAGGGTTCCAGCTTCTGGATGCTTGGATCTGGCAGAAGTCCTGTGCTGAACTTATTTTTATCAGTTAGCAGCGCACTCCGTGGCCGAGAGTTCTGTGCAGGAACGGTGGGTCTTTTCTGTGGAAAGCTAAACTCACCCCTCCAAGTTCCTGATGTCAGTTTGCAGGGGGTGTTTGGCAGTCTAAGGGCAGCTAGGGTTTCAGCTTCATGGCAGCTTGGTTGTGGGAGTAAGTACACTGTTCAGAATTCTAAGTGGCAGAAGCCCACTCCGGGGCACAGATCTCTGTGCAGGAACAGTGGCTCTCTTCTGTGGGAAGCTATACTCACCGACTAAGTTCCTAATGTCAGGTTGTAGGAGACATTGGGCAGTCGCAGGACAGTTAGGGTTCCAGCTTTTGGATGCTTGCATCTGGCAGAAGTCCTGTGCAGAACTTATTTTTTTCAGTTCACAGCCCACTCCGTGGCCGAGAGTTCTGTGCAGGAACGGTGGGTCTTTTCTGTGGAAAGCTAAACTCACCCCTCCAAATTCCTGATGTCAGTTTGCAGGGGATGTTTGGCAGTCTAAGGGCAGCTAGGGTTTCAGCTTCATGGCAGCTTGGTTGTGGGAGTAAGTACACTGTTCAGAATTCTAAGTGGCAGAAGCCCACTCCCGGGCACAGAGCTCTGTGCAGGAACAGTGGCTCTCTTCTGTGGGAAGGTATACTCACCGACTAAGTTCCTAATGTCAGGTTGTAGGAGACATTGGGCACTCCAAGGACAGTTAGGGTTCCAGCTTCTGACAGCTTGGTTCTGGGAGTAATGTGCACTGTTCAGAATTCTAAGTGGCAGAAGCCCACTCCCGGGCACAGAACTCTGTGCAGGAACTGTGGGTCTCTTCTGTGGGAAACTAAACTCCCCCCAGCAGGTTCCTGATGTCAGGCTGTAGGAGACATTTGGCACTCCAAAGCCAGTAAGGGTTCCAGCTTCTGGATGATTGGATCTGGCAGAAGTCCTGTGCTGAACTTATTTTTATCAGTTAGCAGCCCACTCCGTGGCCGAGAGTTCTGTGCAGGAACTGTGGGTCTTTTCTGTGGGAAGCAAAACTCACCCCTCCAAGTTCATGATGTCCGTTTGCAGGGGGTGTTTGGCAGTCTAAGGGCAGCTAGGGTTTCAGCTTCATGGCAGCTTGGTTGTGGGAGTAAGTACACTGTTCAGAATTCTAAGTGGCAGAAGCCCACTCCCGGGTACAGAGCTCTGTGCAGGAACAGTGGCTCTCTTCTGTGGGAAGCTATACTCACCGACTAAGTTCGTGATGTCAGGCTGTAGGAGTCATTTGGCGCTCCAAGGCCAGTTAGGGTTCCAGCTTCTGGATGCTTGGATCTGGCAGAAGTCCTGTGCTGAACTTATTTTTATCAGTTAGCAGCGCACTCCTTGGCCGAGAGTTCTGTGCAGGAACGGGGGGTCTTTTCTGTGGAAAGCTAAACTCACCCCTCCAAGTTCCTGATGTCAGTTTGCAGGGGGTGTTTGGCAGTCTAAGGGCAGCTAGGGTTTCAGCTTCATGGCAGCTTGGTTGTGGGAGTGAGTACACTGTTCAGAATTATAAGTGGCAGAAGCCCACTCCCGGGTACAGAGCTCTGTAGGAACAGTGGCTCTCTTCTGTGGGAAGCTATACTCACCGACTAAGTTCCTAATGTCAGGTTGTAGGAGACATTGGGCACTCGCAGGACAGTTAGGGTTCCAGCTTTTGGATGCTTGGATCTGGTAGAAGTCTTGTGCAGAACTTATTTTTTTCAGTTCGCAGCCCACTCCGTGGCCGATAGTTCTGTGCAGAAACGGTGGGTCTTTTCTGTGGAAAGCTAAATTCACCCCTCCAAGTTCCTGATGTCAGTTTGCAGGGGGTGTTTGGCAGTCTAAGGGCAGCTAGGGTTTCAGCTTCATGGCAGCTTGGTTGTGGAAGTAAATACACTGTTCAGAATTCTAAGTGGCAGAAACCCACTCCGGGACACAGAGCTCTGTGCAGGAACTGTGGGTCTCTTCTGTGGGAAGCTAAACTCACCCCCTGAAGTTCCTAATGTCAGGTTGTAGGAGACATTGGGCACTCGCAGGACAGTTAGGGTTCCAGCTTCTGGGAGCTTGGCTATGGGAGAAGTGCAGCAGTGTTCAGAATTCTAAGTGGCAGAAGCCCACTTCCGGGCACAGAACTCTGTGCAGGAACAGTGGCTCTCTTCTGTGGGAAGCTATACTCACCCCCTAAGTTCCTAATGGCAGGTTTTAGGAGACATTGGGCACTCCAAGGACAGTTAGGGTTCCAGCTTCTTAGAGCTTGGTTCTGGGAGTAATGTGCACTGTTCAGAATTCTAAGTGGCAGAAGCCCACTCCCGGGCACAGAGCTCTGTGCAGGAACGGTGGATCTCTTCTGTGGGAAGTTAAAGTCACTCCTCCAAGTTCCTGATGTCGGTTTGCAGGAGGTGTTTGGCAGTCTAAGGGCAGCTAGGGTTTCAGCTTCATGGCAGCTTGGTTGTGGCAGTAAGTACACTGTTCAGAATTCTAAGTGGCAGAAGCCCACTCCCGGGCACAGAGCTCTGTGCAGGAACAGTGGCTCTCTTCTGTGGGAAGCTATACTCACCGACTAAGTTCCTAATGTCAGGTTGTAGGAGACATTGGGCACTCGCAGGACAGTTAGGGTTCCAGCTTCTGGGAGCTTGGCTATGGGAGAAGTGCAGCAGTGTTCAGAATTCTAAGTGGCAGAAGCCCACTTCCGGGCACAGAACTCTGTGCAGGAACAGTGGCTCTCTTCTGTGGGAAGCTATACTCACCGACTAAGTTCCTAATGTCAGGTTTTAGGAGACATTGGGCACTCCAAGGACAGTTAGGGTTCCAGCTCCTGGATGCTTGGATTTGGCAGAAGTCCTGTGCTGAACTTATTTTTATCAGTTAGCAGCCCACTCCGTGGCCGAGAGTTCTGTGCAGGAACGGTGGGTCTTTTCTGTGGGAAGCTATACTTACCGACTAAGTTCCTAATGTCAGGTTGTAGGAGACATTGGGCACTCCAAGGACAGTTAGCGTTCCAACTTCTTACAGCTTGGTTCTGGGAGTAATGTGCACTGTTCAGAATTCTAAGTGGCAGAAGCCCACTCCCGGGCACAGAGCTCTGTGCAGGAACTGTGGGTCTTTTCTGTGGGAAACAAAACTCACCCCAGCAGGTTCCTGATGTCAGGCTGTAGGAGACATTTGGCGCTCCAAGGCCAGTAAGGGTTCCAGCTTCTGGATGCTTGGATCTGGCAGAAGTCCTGTGCTGAACTTATTTTTATCAGTTAGCAGCGCACTCCGTGGCCGAGAGTTCTGTGCAGGAACGGTGGGTCTTTTCTGTGGGAAGCTATACTCACCGACTAAGTTCCTAATGTCAGGTTGTAGGAGACATTGGGCACTCCAAGGACAGTTAGGGTTCCAGCTTCTGACAGCTTTCTTGTGGGAGTAATGTGCACTGTTCAGAATCCTAAGTGGCAGAAGCCCACTCCGGGGCACAGAGCTCTGTGTAGGAACGGTGGGTCTTTTCTGTGGGAAACTAAACTCACCCCAGCAGGTTCCTGATGTCAGGCTGTCGGAGCCATTTGGCACTTCAAGGCCAGTAAGGGTTCCAGCTTCTGGATGCTTGGATCTGGCAGAAGTCCTGTGCTGAACTTATTTTTATCAGTTAGCAGCGCACTCCGTGGCCGAGAGTTCTGTGCAGGAACGGTGGGTCTTTTCTGTGGAAAGCTAAACTCACCCCTCCAAATTCCTGATGTCAGTTTGCAGGGGGTGTTTGGCAGTCTAAGGGCAGCTAGGGTTTCAGCTTCATGGCAGCTTGGTTGTGGGAGTAAGTACACTGTTCACAATTCTAAGTGGCAGAAGCCCACTCCCGGGCACAGAGCTCTGTGCAGGAACAGTGGCTCTCTTCTGTGGGAAGGTATACTCACCGACTAAGTTCCTAATGTCAGGTTGTAGGAGACATTGGGCACTCCAAGGACAGTTAGGGTTCCAGCTTCTGACAGCTTGGTTCTGGGAGTAATGTGCACTGTTCAGAATTCTAAGTGGCAGAAGCCCACTCCCGGGCACAGAGCTCTGTGCAGGAACTATGGGTCTTTTCTGTGGGAAACAAAACTCACCCCAGCAGGTTCCTGATGTCAGGCTGTAGGAGACATTTGGCGCTCCAAGGCCAGTAAGGGTTCCAGCTTCTGGATGCTTGGATCTGGCAGAAGTCCTGTGCTGAACTTATTTTTATCAGTTAGCAGCGCACTCCGTGGCCGAGAGTTCTGTGCAGGAACGGTGGGTCTTTTCTGTGGGAAGCTATACTCACCGACTAAGTTCCTAATGTCAGGTTGTAGGAGACATTGGGCACTCCAAGGACAGTTAGGGTTCCAGCTTATGACAGCTTTGTTGTGGGAGTAATGTGCACTGTTCAGAATTCTAAGTGGCAGAAGCCCACTCCGGGGCACAGAGCTCTGTGTAGGAACGGTGGGTCTTTTCTGTGGAAAGCTAAACTCACCCCTCCAAGTTCATGATGTCAGTTTGCAGGGGGTGTTTTGCAGTCTAAGGGCAGCTAGGGTTTCAGCTTCATGGCAGCTTGGTTGTGGGAGTAAGTACACTGTTCAGAATTCTAAGTGGCAGAAGCCCACTCCCGGGCACAGAGCTCTGTGCAGGAACAGTGGCTCTCTTCTGTGGGAAGGTATACTCACCGACTAAGTTCCTAATGTCAGGTTGTAGGAGACATTGGGCACTCCAAGGACAGTTAGGGTTCCAGCTTCTGACAGCTTGGTACTGGGAGTAATGTGCACTGTTTAGAATTCTAAGTGGCAGAAGCCCACTCCCGGGCACAGAGCTCTGTGCAGGAACTGTGGGTCTTTTCTGTGGGAAACTAAACTCCCCCCAGCAGGTTCCTGATGTCAGGCTGTAGGAGACATTTGGCACTCCAAAGCCAGTAAGGGTTCCAGCTTCTGGATGCTTGGATCTGGCAGAAGTCCTGTGCTGAACTTATTTTTATCAGGTAGCAGCCCACTCCGTGGCCGAGAGTTCTGTGCAGGAACTGTGCGTCTTTTCTGTGGGAAGCAAAACTCACCCCTCCAAGTTCCTGATGTCAGTTTGCAGGGGGTGTTTGGCAGTCTAAGGGCAGCTAGGGTTTCAGCTTCATGGCAGCTTGGTTGTGGGAGTAAGTACACTGTTCAGAATTCTAAGTGGCAGAAGCCCACTCCCGGGCACAGAGCTCTGTGCAGGAACAGTGGCTCTCTTCTGTGGGAAGCTATACTCACCGACTAAGTTCGTGATGTCAGGCTGTAGGAGACATTTGGCGCTTCAAGGCCAGTTAGGGTTCCAGCTTCTGGATGCTTGGATCTGGCAGAAGTCCTGTGCTGAACTTATTTTTATCAGGTAGCAGCCCACTCCGTGGCCGAGAGTTCTGTGCAGGAACGGTGGGTCTTTTCTGTGGGAAGCTATACTCACCGACTACGTTCCTAATGTCAGGTTGTAGGAGACATTGGGCACTCCAAGGACAGTTAGGGTTCCAGCTTCTGACAGCTTGGTTCTGGGAGTAATGTGCACTGTTCAGAATTCTAAGTCGCAGAAGCCCACTCCGGGACACCGAGCTCTGTGCAGGAACTGTGGGTCTTTTCTGTGGGAAACTAAACTCCCCCCAGCAGGTTCCTGATGTCAGGCTGTAGGAGACATTTGGCACTCCAAGGTCAGTAAGGGTTCCAGCTTCTGGATGCTTGGATCTGGCAGAAGTCCTGTGCTGAACTTATTTTTATCAGTTAGCAGCGCACTCCGTGGCCGAGAGTTCTGTGCAGGAACGGTGGGTCTTTTCTGTGGAAAGCTAAACTCACCCCTCCAAGTTCCTGATGTCAGTTTGCAGGGGGTGTTTGGCAGTCTAAGGGCAGCTAGGGTTTCAGCTTCATGGCAGCTTGGTTGTGGGAGTAAGTACACTGTTCAGAATTCTAAGTGGCAGAAGCCCACTCCGGGGCACAGATCTCTGTGCAGGAACAGTGGCTCTCTTCTGTGGGAAGCTATACTCACCGACTAAGTTCCTAATGTCAGGTTGTAGGAGACATTGGGCAGTCGCAGGACAGTTAGGGTTCCAGCTTTTGGATGCTTGCATCTGGCAGAAGTCCTGTGCAGAACTTATTTTTTTCAGTTCACAGCCCACTCCGTGGCCGAGAGTTCTGTGCAGGAACGGTGGGTCTTTTCTGTGGAAAGCTAAACTCACCCCTCCAAATTCCTGATGTCAGTTTGCAGGGGATGTTTGGCAGTCTAAGGGCAGCTAGGGTTTCAGCTTCATGGCAGCTTGGTTGTGGGAGTAAGTACACTGTTCAGAATTCTAAGTGGCAGAAGCCCACTCCCGGGCACAGAGCTCTGTGCAGGAACAGTGGCTCTCTTCTGTGGGAAGGTATACTCACCGACTAAGTTCCTAATGTCAGGTTGTAGGAGACATTGGGCACTCCAAGGACAGTTAGGGTTCCAGCTTCTGACAGCTTGGTTCTGGGAGTAATGTGCACTGTTCAGAATTCTAAGTGGCAGAAGCCCACTCCCGGGCACAGAACTCTGTGCAGGAACTGTGGGTCTCTTCTGTGGGAAACTAAACTCCCCCCAGCAGGTTCCTGATGTCAGGCTGTAGGAGACATTTGGCACTCCAAAGCCAGTAAGGGTTCCAGCTTCTGGATGATTGGATCTGGCAGAAGTCCTGTGCTGAACTTATTTTTATCAGTTAGCAGCCCACTCCGTGGCCGAGAGTTCTGTGCAGGAACTGTGGGTCTTTTCTGTGGGAAGCAAAACTCACCCCTCCAAGTTCATGATGTCCGTTTGCAGGGGGTGTTTGGCAGTCTAAGGGCAGCTAGGGTTTCAGCTTCATGGCAGCTTGGTTGTGGGAGTAAGTACACTGTTCAGAATTCTAAGTGGCAGAAGCCCACTCCCGGGTACAGAGCTCTGTGCAGGAACAGTGGCTCTCTTCTGTGGGAAGCTATACTCACCGACTAAGTTCGTGATGTCAGGCTGTAGGAGTCATTTGGCGCTCCAAGGCCAGTTAGGGTTCCAGCTTCTGGATGCTTGGATCTGGCAGAAGTCCTGTGCTGAACTTATTTTTATCAGTTAGCAGCGCACTCCTTGGCCGAGAGTTCTGTGCAGGAACGGGGGGTCTTTTCTGTGGAAAGCTAAACTCACCCCTCCAAGTTCCTGATGTCAGTTTGCAGGGGGTGTTTGGCAGTCTAAGGGCAGCTAGGGTTTCAGCTTCATGGCAGCTTGGTTGTGGGAGTGAGTACACTGTTCAGAATTATAAGTGGCAGAAGCCCACTCCCGGGTACAGAGCTCTGTAGGAACAGTGGCTCTCTTCTGTGGGAAGCTATACTCACCGACTAAGTTCCTAATGTCAGGTTGTAGGAGACATTGGGCACTCGCAGGACAGTTAGGGTTCCAGCTTTTGGATGCTTGGATCTGGTAGAAGTCTTGTGCAGAACTTATTTTTTTCAGTTCGCAGCCCACTCCGTGGCCGATAGTTCTGTGCAGAAACGGTGGGTCTTTTCTGTGGAAAGCTAAATTCACCCCTCCAAGTTCCTGATGTCAGTTTGCAGGGGGTGTTTGGCAGTCTAAGGGCAGCTAGGGTTTCAGCTTCATGGCAGCTTGGTTGTGGAAGTAAATACACTGTTCAGAATTCTAAGTGGCAGAAACCCACTCCGGGACACAGAGCTCTGTGCAGGAACTGTGGGTCTCTTCTGTGGGAAGCTAAACTCACCCCCTGAAGTTCCTAATGTCAGGTTGTAGGAGACATTGGGCACTCGCAGGACAGTTAGGGTTCCAGCTTCTGGGAGCTTGGCTATGGGAGAAGTGCAGCAGTGTTCAGAATTCTAAGTGGCAGAAGCCCACTTCCGGGCACAGAACTCTGTGCAGGAACAGTGGCTCTCTTCTGTGGGAAGCTATACTCACCCCCTAAGTTCCTAATGGCAGGTTTTAGGAGACATTGGGCACTCCAAGGACAGTTAGGGTTCCAGCTTCTTAGAGCTTGGTTCTGGGAGTAATGTGCACTGTTCAGAATTCTAAGTGGCAGAAGCCCACTCCCGGGCACAGAGCTCTGTGCAGGAACGGTGGATCTCTTCTGTGGGAAGTTAAAGTCACTCCTCCAAGTTCCTGATGTCGGTTTGCAGGAGGTGTTTGGCAGTCTAAGGGCAGCTAGGGTTTCAGCTTCATGGCAGCTTGGTTGTGGCAGTAAGTACACTGTTCAGAATTCTAAGTGGCAGAAGCCCACTCCCGGGCACAGAGCTCTGTGCAGGAACAGTGGCTCTCTTCTGTGGGAAGCTATACTCACCGACTAAGTTCCTAATGTCAGGTTGTAGGAGACATTGGGCACTCGCAGGACAGTTAGGGTTCCAGCTTCTGGGAGCTTGGCTATGGGAGAAGTGCAGCAGTGTTCAGAATTCTAAGTGGCAGAAGCCCACTTCCGGGCACAGAACTCTGTGCAGGAACAGTGGCTCTCTTCTGTGGGAAGCTATACTCACCGACTAAGTTCCTAATGTCAGGTTTTAGGAGACATTGGGCACTCCAAGGACAGTTAGGGTTCCAGCTCCTGGATGCTTGGATTTGGCAGAAGTCCTGTGCTGAACTTATTTTTATCAGTTAGCAGCCCACTCCGTGGCCGAGAGTTCTGTGCAGGAACGGTGGGTCTTTTCTGTGGGAAGCTATACTTACCGACTAAGTTCCTAATGTCAGGTTGTAGGAGACATTGGGCACTCCAAGGACAGTTAGCGTTCCAACTTCTTACAGCTTGGTTCTGGGAGTAATGTGCACTGTTCAGAATTCTAAGTGGCAGAAGCCCACTCCCGGGCACAGAGCTCTGTGCAGGAACGGTGGATCACTTCTGTGGGAAGTTAAAGTCACTCCTCCAAGTTCCTGATGTCGGTTTGCAGGAGGTGTTTGGCAGTCTAAGGGCAGCTAGGGTTTCAGCTTCATGGCAGCTTGGTTGTGGGAGTAAGTACACTGTTCAGAATTCTAAGTGGCAGAAGCCCACTCCCGGGCACAGAGCTCTGTGCAGGAACAGTGGCTCTCTTCTGTGGGAAGCTATACTTACCGACTAAGTTCCTAATGTCAGGCTGTAGGAGACATTGGGCACTCCAAGGACAGTTAGGGTTCCAGCTTCTGACAGCTTGGTTCTGGGAGTAATGTGCACTGTTCAGAATTCTAAGTGGCAGAAGCCCACTCCCGGGCACAGAGCTCTGTGCAGGAACTGTGGGTCTCTTCTGTGGGAAACTAAACTCCCCCCAGCAGGTTCCTGATGTCAGGCTGTAGGAGACATTTGGCACTCCAAGGCCAGTAAGGGTTCCAGCTTCTGGATGCTTGGATCTGGCAGAAGTCCTGTGCAGAACTTATTTTTATCAGTTAGCAGCCCACTCCGTGGCCGAGAGTTCTGTGCAGGAACTGTGGGTCTTTTCTGTGGGAAGCAAAACTCACCCCTCCAAGTTCATGATGTCAGTTTGCAGGGGGTGTTTGGCAGTCTAAGGGCAGCTAGGGTTTCAGCTTCATGGCAGCTTGGTTGTGGGAGTAAGTACACTGTTCAGAATTCTAAGTGGCAGAAGCCCACTCCCGGGCACAGAGCTCTGTGCAGGAACAGTGGCTCTCTTCTGTGGGAAGTTAAAGTCACTCCTCCAAGTTCCTGATGTCGGTTTGCAGGAGGTGTTTGGCAGTCTAAGGGCAGCTAGGGTTTCAGCTTCATGGCAGCTTGGTTGTGGCAGTAAGTACACTGTTCAGAATTCTAAGTGGCAGAAGCCCAGTCCCGGGCACAGAGCTCTGTGCAGGAACAGTGGCTCTCTTCTGTGGGAAGCTATACTCACCGACTAAGTTCCTAATGTCAGGCTGTAGGAGACATTGGGCACTCCAAGGACAGTTAGGGTTCCAGCTTCTTGATGCTTGGATCTGGCAGAAGTCCTGTGCTGAACTTATTTTTATCAGTTAGCAGCCCAGTCCGTGGCCGAGAGTTCTGTGCAGGAACGGTGGGTCTTTTCTGTGGAAAGCTAAACTCACCCCTCCAAGTTCCTGATGTCAGTTTGCAGGGGGTGTTTGGCAGTCTAAGGGCAGCTAGGGTTTCAGCTTCATGGCAGCTTGGTTGTGGGAGTAAGTACACTGTTCAGAATTCTAAGTGGCAGAAGCCCACTCCCGGGCACAGAGCCCTGTGCAGGAACAGTGGCTCTCTTCTGTGGGAAGCTAAACTCACCCCCCGAAGTTCCTAATGTCAGGTCGTAGAAGACATTGGGCACTCGCAGGACAGTTAGGGTTCCAGCTTCTGGGAGCTTGGCTATGGGAGAAGTGCAGCAGTGTTCAGAATTCTAAGTGGCAGAAGCCCAGTCCCGGGCACAGAGCTCTGTGCAGGAACAGTGGCTCTCTTCTGTGGGAAGCTATACTCACCGACTAAGTTCGTGATGTCAGGCTGTAGGAGACATTTGGCGCTCCAAGGCCAGTTAGGGTTCCAGCTTCTGGATGCTTGGATCTGGCAGAAGTCCTGTGCAGAACTTATTTTTTTCAGTTCGCAGCCCACTCCGTGGCCGAGAGTTCTGTGCAGGAACGGTGGGTCTTTTCTGTGGAAAGCTAAACTCACCCCTCCAAGTTCCTGATGTCAGTTTGCAGGGGGTGTTTGGCAGTCTAAGGGTAGCTAGGGTTTCAGCTTCATGGCAGCTTGGTTGTGGGAGTAAGTACACTGTTCAGAATTCTAAGTGGCAGAAGCCCACTCCCGGGCACAGAGCCCTGTGCAGGAACAGTGGCTGTCTTCTGTGGGAAGCTATACTCACCGACTAAGTTCCTAATGTCAGGTTGTAGGAGACATTGGGCACTCGCAGGACAGTTAGGGTTCCAGCTTTTGGATGCTTGGATCTGGCAGAAGTCCTGTGCAGAACTTATTTTTTTCAGTTCATAGCCCACTCCGTGGCCGAGAGTTCTGTGCAGGAACGGTGGGTCTTTTCTGTGGAAAGCTAAACTCACCCCTCCAAATTCCTGATGTCAGTTTGCAGGGGGTGTTTGGCAGTCTAAGGGCAGCTAGGGTTTCAGCTTCATGGCAGCTTGGTTGTGGGAGTAAGTACACTGTTCAGAATTCTAAGTGGCAGAAGCCCACTCCCGGGCACAGAGCTCTGTGCAGGAACAGTGGCTCTCTTCTGTGGGAAGCTATACTCACCGACTAAGTTCGTGATGTCAGGCTGTAGGAGACATTTGGCGCTCCAAGGCCAGTTAGGGTTCCAGCTTCTGGATGCTTGGATCTGGCAGAAGTCCTGTGCTGAACTTATTTTTATCAGGTAGCAGCCCACTCCGTGGCCGAGAGTTCTGTGAAGGAACGGTGGGTCTTTTCTGTGGGAAGCTATACTCACCGACTACGTTCCTAATGTCAGGTTGTAGGAGACATTGGGCACTCCAAGGACAGTTAGGGTTCCAGCTTCTGACAGCTTGGTTCTGGGAGTAATGTGCACTGTTCAGAATTCTAAGTCGCAGAAGCCCACTCCGGGACACCGAGCTCTGTGCAGGAACTGTGGGTCTTTTCTCTGGGAAACTAAACTCACCCCAGCAGGTTCCTGATGTCAGGCTGTAGGAGACATTTGGCACTCCAAGGCCAGTAAGGGTTCCAGCTTCTGGATGCTTGGATCTGGCAGAAGTCCTGTGCTGAACTTATTTTTATCAGTTAGCAGCGCACTCCGTGGCCGAGAGTTCTGTGCAGGAACGGTGGGTCTTTTCTGTGGAAAGCTAAACTCACCCCTCCAAGTTCCTGATGTCAGTTTGCAGGGGGTGTTTGGCAGTCTAAGGGCAGCTAGGGTTTCAGCTTCATGGCAGCTTGGTTGTGGGAGTGAGTACACTGTTCAGAATTCTAAGTGGCAGAAGCCCACTCCCGGGTACAGAGCTCTGTGCAGGAACAGTGGCTCTCTTCTGTGGGAAGCTATACTCACCGACTAAGTTCCTAATGTCAGGTTGTAGGAGACATTGGGCACTCGCAGGACAGTTAGGGTTCCAGCTTTTGGATGCTTGGATCTGGTAGAAGTCCTGTGCAGAACTTATTTTTTCAGTTCATAGCCCACTCCGTGGCCGAGAGATCTGTGCAGGAACGGTGGGTCTTTTCTGTGGAAAGCTAAATTCACCCCTCCAAGTTCATGATGTCAGTTTGCAGGGGGTGTTTGGCAGTCTAAGGGCAGCTAGGGTTTCAGCTTCATGGCAGCTTGGTTGTGGGAGTAAGTACACTGTTCAGAATTCTAAGTGGCAGAAGCCCACTCCGGGACACAGAGCTCTGTGCAGGAACTGTGGGTCTCTTCTGTGGGAAGCTAAACTCACCCCCTGAAGTTCCTAATGTCAGGTTGTAGGAGACATTGGGCACTCGCAGGACAGTTAGGGTTCCAGCTTCTGGGAGCTTGGCTATGGGAGAAGTGCAGCAGTGTTCAGAATTCTAAGTGGCAGAAGCCCACTTCCGGGCACAGAACTCTGTGCAGGAACAGTGGCTCTCTTCTGTGGGAAGCTATACTCACCCCCTAAGTTCCTAATGTCAGGTTTTAGGAGACATTGGGCACTCCAAGGACAGTTAGGGTTCCAGCTTCTGACAGCTTTGTTGTGGGAGTAATGTGCACTGTTCAGAATTCTAAGTGGCAGAAGCCCACTCCGGGGCACAGAGCTCTGTGTAGGAACGGTGGGTCTTTTCTGTGGGATACTAAACTCACCCCAGCAGGTTCCTGATGTCAGGCTGTAGGAGCCATTTGGCGCTTCAAGGCCAGTAAGGGTTCCAGCTTCTGGATGCTTGGATCTGGCAGAAGTCCTGTGCTGAACTTATTTTTATCAGTTAGCAGCGCACTCCGTGGCCGAGAGTTCTGTGCAGGAACTGTGGGTCTTTTCTGTGGAAAGCTAAACTCACCCCTCCAAGTTCCTGATGTCAGTTTGCAGGGGGTGTTTTGCAGTCTAAGGGCAGCTAGGGTTTCAGCTTCATGGCAGCTTGGTTGTGGGAGTAAGTACACTGTTCAGAATTCTAAGTGGCAGAAGCCCACTCCGGGGCACAGATCTCTGTGCAGGAACAGTGGCTCTCTTCTGTGGGAAGCTATACTCACCCCAGCAGGTTCCTGATGTCAGGCTGTAGGAGACATTGGGCACTCCAAGGACAGTTAGGGTTCCAGCTTCTGACAGCTTGGTTCTGGGAGTAATGTGCAGTGTTCAGAATTCTAAGTGGCAGAAGCCCACTCTGGGGCACAGGGCTCTGTGCAGGAACTGTGGGTCTTTTCTGTGGGAAACTAAACTCACCCCAGCAGGTTCCTGATGTCAGGCTGTAGGAGACATTTGGCGCTCCAAGGCCAGTAAGGGTTCCAGCTTCTGGATGCTTGGATCTGGCAGAAGTCCTGTGCTGAACTTATTTTTATCAGTTAGCAGCGCACTCCGTGGCCGAGAGTTCTGTGCAGGAACGGTGGGTCTTTTCTGTGGAAAGCTAAACTCACCCCTCCAAGTTCCTGATGTCAGTTTGCAGGGGGTGTTTGGCAGTCTAAGGGCAGCTAGGGTTTCAGCTTCATGGCAGCTTGGTTGTGGGAGTGAGTACACTGTTCAGAATTCTAAGTGGCAGAAGCCCACTCCCGGGTACAGAGCTCTGTGCAGGAACAGTGGCTCTCTTCTGTGGGAAGCTAAACTCACCGACTAAGTTCGTGATGTCAGGCTGTAGGAGACATTTGGCGCTCCAAGGCCAGTTAGGGTTCCAGCTTCTGGATGCTTGCATCTGGCAGAAGTCCTGTGCTGAACTTATTTTTATCAGTTAGCAGCGCACTCCGTGGCCGAGAGTTCTGTGCAGGAACATTGGCTCTCTTCTGTGGGAAGCTAAACTCACCCCTCCAAGTTCCTGATGTCAGTTTGCAGGGGGTGTTTGGCAGTCTAAGGGCAGCTAGGGTTTCAGCTTCATGGCAGCTTGGTTCTGGGAGTAAGTACACTGTTCAGAATTCTAAGTGGCAGAAGCCCACTTCGGGGCACAGAGCTCTGTGCAGGAACGGTGGATCTCTTCTGTGGGAAGTTAAAGTCACTCCTCCAAGTTCCTGATGTCGGTTTGCAGGAGGTGTTTGGCAGTCTAAGGGCAGCTAGGGTTTCAGCTTCATGGCAGCTTGGTTGTGGCAGTAAGTACGCTGTTCAGAATTCTAAGTGGCAGAAGCCCAGTCCCGGGCACAGAGCTCTGTGCAGGAACAGTGGCTCTCTTCTGTGGGAAGCTATACTCACCGACTAAGTTCGTGATGTCAGGCTGTAGGAGACATTTGGCGCTCCAAGGCCAGTTAGGGTTCCAGCTTCTGGATGCTTGGATCTGGCAGAAGTCCTGTGCAGAACTTATTTTTTTCAGTTCGCAGCCCACTCCGTGGCCGAGAGTTCTGTGCAGGAACGGTGGGTCTTTTCTGTGGAAAGCTAAACTCACCCCTCCAAGTTCCTGATGTCAGTTTGCAGGGGGTGTTTTGCAGTCTAAGGGCAGCTAGGGTTTCAGCTTCATGGCAGCTTGGTTGTGGGAGTAAGTACACTGTTCAGAATTCCAAGTGGCAGAAGCCCACTCCGGGGCACAGATCTCTGTGCAGGAACAGTGGCTCTCTTCTGTGGGAAGCTATACTCACCGACTAAGTTCCTAATGTCAGGTTTTAGGAGACACTGGGCACTCGCCGGACAGTTAGGGTTCCAGCTTTTGGATGCTTGCATCTGGCAGAAGTCCTGTGCAGAACTTATTTTTTTCAGTTCACAGCCCACTCCGTGGCCGAGAGTTCTGTGCAGGAACGGTGGGTCTTTTCTGTGGAAAGCTAAACTCACCCCTCCAAATTCCTGATGTCAGTTTGCAGGGGGTGTTTGGCAGTCTAAGGGCAGCTAGGGTTTCAGCTTCACGGCAGCTTGGTTGTGGGAGTAAGTACACTGTTCAGAATTCTAAGTGGCAGAAGCCCACTCCCGGGCACAGAGCTCTGTGCAGGAACAGTGGCTCTCTTCTGTGGGAAGCTATACTCACCGACTAAGTTCCTAATGTCAGGTTGTAGGAGACATTGGGCACTCGCAGGACAGTTAGGGTTCCAGCTTCTGGGAGCTTGGCTATGGGAGAAGTGCAGCAGTGTTCAGAATTCTAAGTGGCAGAAGCCCACTTCCGGGCACAGAACTCTGTGCAGGAACAGTGGCTCTCTTCTGTGGGAAGCTATACTCACTGACTAAGTTCGTGATGTCAGGCTGTAGGAGACATTTGGCGCTCCAAGGCCAGTTAGGGTTCCAGCTTCTGGATGCTTGGATCTGGCAGAAGTCCTGTGCTGAACTTATTTTTATCAGTTAGCAGCCCACTCCGTGGCCGAGAGTTCTGTGCAGGAACGGTGGGTCTTTTCTGTGGGAAGCTATACTCACCGACTAAGTTCCTAATGTCAGGTTGTAGGAGACATTGGGCACTCCAAGGACAGTTAGGGTTCCAGCTTCTGACAGCTTTGTTGTGGGAGTAAGTACACTGTTCAGAATTCTAAGTGGCAGAAGCCCACTCCGGGGCACAGATCTCTGTGCAGGAACAGTGGCTCTCTTCTGTGGGAAGCTATACTCACCGACTAAGTTCCTAATGTCAGGTTGTAGGAGACATTGGGCAGTCGCAGGACAGTTAGGGTTCCAGCTTTTGGATGCTTGCATCTGGCAGAAGTCCTGTGCAGAACTTATTTTTTTCAGTTCACAGCCCACTCCGTGGCCGAGAGTTCTGTGCAGTAACGGTGGGTCTTTTCTGTGGAAAGCTAAACTCACCCCTCCAAATTCCTGATGTCAGTTTGCAGGGGGTGTTTGGCAGTCTAAGGGCAGCTAGGGTTTCAGCTTCATGGCAGCTTGGTTGTGGGAGTAAGTACACTGTTCACAATTCTAAGTGGCAGAAGCCCACTCCCGGGCACAGAGCTCTGTGCAGGAACAGTGGCTCTCTCCTGTGGGAAGGTATACTCACCGACTAAGTTCCTAATGTCAGGTTGTAGGAGACATTGGGCACTCCAAGTACAGTTCGGGTTCCAGCTTCTGGATGCTTGGATCTGGCAGAAGTCCTGTGCTGAACTTATTTTTATCAGATAGCAGCCCACTCCGTGGCCGAGAGTTCTGTGCAGGAACGGTGGGTCTTTTCTGTGGAAAGCTATACTCACCGACTACATTCCTAATGTCAGGTTGTAGGAGACATTGGGCACTCGCAGGACAGTTAGGGTTCCAGCTTCTGACAGCTTGGTTCTGGGAGTAATGTGCACTGTTCAGAATTCTAAGTGGCAGAAGCCCACTCCCGGGCACAGAGCTCTGTGCAGGAACTGTGGGTCTTTTCTGTGGGAAACTAAACTCCCCCCAGCAGGTTCCTGATGTCAGGCTGTAGGAGACATTTGGCACTCCAAGGCCAGTAAGGGTTCCAGCTTCTGGATGCTTGGATCTGGCAGAAGTCCTGTGCTGAACTTATTTTTATCAGTTAGCAGCGCACTCCGTGGCTGAGAGTTCTGTGCAGGAACGGTGGGTCTTTTCTGTGGAAAGCTAAACTCACCCCTCCAAGTTCCTGATGTCAGTTTGCAGGGGGTGTTTGGCAGTCTAAGGGCAGCTAGGGTTTCAGCTTCATGGCAGCTTGGTTGTGGGAGTAAGTACACTGTTCAGAATTCTAAGTGGCAGAAGCCCACTCCGGGGCACAGAGCTCTGTGGAGGAACTGTGGGTCTCTTCTGTGGGAAGCTATACTCACCGACTAAGTTCCTAATGTCAGGTCGTAGGAGACATTGGGCACTCGCAGGACAGTTAGGGTTCCAGCTTCTGGGAGCTTGGCTATGGGAGAAGTGCAGCAGTGTTCAGAATTCTAAGTGGCAGAAGCCCACTTCCGGGCACAGAACTCTGTGCAGGAACAGTGGCTCTCTTCTGTGGGAAGCTATACTCACCCCCGAAGTTCCTAATGGCAGGTTTTAGGAGACATTGGGCACTCCAAGGACAGTTAGGGTTCCAGCTTCTTAGAGCTTGGTTCTGGGAGTAATGTGCACTGTTCAGAATTCTAAGTGGCAGAAGCCCACTCCCGGGCACAGAGCTCTGTGCAGGAACTGTGGGTCTTTTCTGTGGGAAACAAAACTCACCCCAGCAGGTTCCTGATGTCAGGCTGTAGGAGACATTTGGCGCTCCAAGGCCAGTAAGGGTTCCAGCTTCTGGATGCTTGGATCTGGCAGAAGTCCTGTGCTGAACTTATTTTTATCAGTTAGCAGCGCACTCCGTGGCCGAGAGTTCTGTGCAGGAACGGTGGGTCTTTTCTGTGGGAAGCTATACTCACCGACTAAGTTCCTAATGTCAGGTTGTAGGAGACATTGGGCACTCCAAGGACAGTTAGGGTTCCAGCTTCTGACAGCTTTCTTGTGGGAGTAATGTGCACTGTTCAGAATCCTAAGTGGCAGAAGCCCACTCCGGGGCACAGAGCTCTGTGTAGGAACGGTGGGTCTTTTCTGTGGGAAACTAAACTCACCCCAGCAGGTTCCTGATGTCAGGCTGTCGGAGCCATTTGGCACTTCAAGGCCAGTAAGGGTTCCAGCTTCTGGATGCTTGGATCTGGCAGAAGTCCTGTGCTGAACTTATTTTTATCAGTTAGCAGCGCACTCCGTGGCCGAGAGTTCTGTGCAGGAACGGTGGGTCTTTTCTGTGGAAAGCTAAACTCACCCCTCCAAATTCCTGATGTCAGTTTGCAGGGGGTGTTTGGCAGTCTAAGGGCAGCTAGGGTTTCAGCTTCATGGCAGCTTGGTTGTGGGAGTAAGTACACTGTTCACAATTCTAAGTGGCAGAAGCCCACTCCCGGGCACAGAGCTCTGTGCAGGAACAGTGGCTCTCTTCTGTGGGAAGGTATACTCACCGACTAAGTTCCTAATGTCAGGTTGTAGGAGACATTGGGCACTCCAAGGACAGTTAGGGTTCCAGCTTCTGACAGCTTGGTTCTGGGAGTAATGTGCACTGTTCAGAATTCTAAGTGGCAGAAGCCCACTCCCGGGCACAGAGCTCTGTGCAGGAACTATGGGTCTTTTCTGTGGGAAACAAAACTCACCCCAGCAGGTTCCTGATGTCAGGCTGTAGGAGACATTTGGCGCTCCAAGGCCAGTAAGGGTTCCAGCTTCTGGATGCTTGGATCTGGCAGAAGTCCTGTGCTGAACTTATTTTTATCAGTTAGCAGCGCACTCCGTGGCCGAGAGTTCTGTGCAGGAACGGTGGGTCTTTTCTGTGGGAAGCTATACTCACCGACTAAGTTCCTAATGTCAGGTTGTAGGAGACATTGGGCACTCCAAGGACAGTTAGGGTTCCAGCTTATGACAGCTTTGTTGTGGGAGTAATGTGCACTGTTCAGAATTCTAAGTGGCAGAAGCCCACTCCGGGGCACAGAGCTCTGTGTAGGAACGGTGGGTCTTTTCTGTGGAAAGCTAAACTCACCCCTCCAAGTTCATGATGTCAGTTTGCAGGGGGTGTTTTGCAGTCTAAGGGCAGCTAGGGTTTCAGCTTCATGGCAGCTTGGTTGTGGGAGTAAGTACACTGTTCAGAATTCTAAGTGGCAGAAGCCCACTCCCGGGCACAGAGCTCTGTGCAGGAACAGTGGCTCTCTTCTGTTGGAAGGTATACTCACCGACTAAGTTCCTAATGTCAGGTTGTAGGAGACATTGGGCACTCCAAGGACAGTTAGGGTTCCAGCTTCTGACAGCTTGGTACTGGGAGTAATGTGCACTGTTTAGAATTCTAAGTGGCAGAAGCCCACTCCCGGGCACAGAGCTCTGTGCAGGAACTGTGGGTCTTTTCTGTGGGAAACTAAACTCCCCCCAGCAGGTTCCTGATGTCAGGCTGTAGGAGACATTTGGCACTCCAAAGCCAGTAAGGGTTCCAGCTTCTGGATGCTTGGATCTGGCAGAAGTCCTGTGCTGAACTTATTTTTATCAGGTAGCAGCCCACTCCGTGGCCGAGAGTTCTGTGCAGGAACTGTGCGTCTTTTCTGTGGGAAGCAAAACTCACCCCTCCAAGTTCCTGATGTCAGTTTGCAGGGGGTGTTTGGCAGTCTAAGGGCAGCTAGGGTTTCAGCTTCATGGCAGCTTGGTTGTGGGAGTAAGTACACTGTTCAGAATTCTAAGTGGCAGAAGCCCACTCCCGGGCACAGAGCTCTGTGCAGGAACAGTGGCTCTCTTCTGTGGGAAGCTATACTCACCGACTAAGTTCGTGATGTCAGGCTGTAGGAGACATTTGGCGCTTCAAGGCCAGTTAGGGTTCCAGCTTCTGGATGCTTGGATCTGGCAGAAGTCCTGTGCTGAACTTATTTTTATCAGGTAGCAGCCCACTCCGTGGCCGAGAGTTCTGTGAAGGAACGGTGGGTCTTTTCTGTGGGAAGCTATACTCACCGACTACGTTCCTAATGTCAGGTTGTAGGAGACATTGGGCACTCCAAGGACAGTTAGGGTTCCAGCTTCTGACAGCTTGGTTCTGGGAGTAATGTGCACTGTTCAGAATTCTAAGTCGCAGAAGCCCACTCCGGGACACCGAGCTCTGTGCAGGAACTGTGGGTCTTTTCTGTGGGAAACTAAACTCCCCCCAGCAGGTTCCTGATGTCAGGCTGTAGGAGACATTTGGCACTCCAAGGTCAGTAAGGGTTCCAGCTTCTGGATGCTTGGATCTGGCAGAAGTCCTGTGCTGAACTTATTTTTATCAGTTAGCAGCGCACTCCGTGGCCGAGAGTTCTGTGCAGGAACGGTGGGTCTTTTCTGTGGAAAGCTAAACTCACCCCTCCAAGTTCCTGATGTCAGTTTGCAGGGGGTGTTTGGCAGTCTAAGGGCAGCTAGGGTTTCAGCTTCATGGCAGCTTGGTTGTGGGAGTAAGTACACTGTTCAGAATTCTAAGTGGCAGAAGCCCACTCCGGGGCACAGATCTCTGTGCAGGAACAGTGGCTCTCTTCTGTGGGAAGCTATACTCACCGACTAAGTTCCTAATGTCAGGTTGTAGGAGACATTGGGCAGTCGCAGGACAGTTAGGGTTCCAGCTTTTGGATGCTTGCATCTGGCAGAAGTCCTGTGCAGAACTTATTTTTTTCAGTTCACAGCCCACTCCGTGGCCGAGAGTTCTGTGCAGGAACGGTGGGTCTTTTCTGTGGAAAGCTAAACTCACCCCTCCAAATTCCTGATGTCAGTTTGCAGGGGATGTTTGGCAGTCTAAGGGCAGCTAGGGTTTCAGCTTCATGGCAGCTTGGTTGTGGGAGTAAGTACACTGTTCAGAATTCTAAGTGGCAGAAGCCCACTCCCGGGCACAGAGCTCTGTGCAGGAACAGTGGCTCTCTTCTGTGGGAAGGTATACTCACCGACTAAGTTCCTAATGTCAGGTTGTAGGAGACATTGGGCAGTCCAAGGACAGTTAGGGTTCCAGCTTCTGACAGCTTGGTTCTGGGAGTAATGTGCACTGTTCAGAATTCTAAGTGGCAGAAGCCCACTCCCGGGCACAGAACTCTGTGCAGGAACTGTGGGTCTCTTCTGTGGGAAACTAAACTCCCCCCAGCAGGTTCCTGATGTCAGGCTGTAGGAGACATTTGGCACTCCAAAGCCAGTAAGGGTTCCAGCTTCTGGATGATTGGATCTGGCAGAAGTCCTGTGCTGAACTTATTTTTATCAGTTAGCAGCCCACTCCGTGGCCGAGAGTTCTGTGCAGGAACTGTGGGTCTTTTCTGTGGGAAGCAAAACTCACCCCTCCAAGTTCATGATGTCAGTTTGCAGGGGGTGTTTGGCAGTCTAAGGGCAGCTAGGGTTTCAGCTTCATGGCAGCTTGGTTGTGGGAGTAAGTACACTGTTCAGAATTCTAAGTGGCAGAAGCCCACTCCCGGGTACAGAGCTCTGTGCAGGAACAGTGGCTCTCTTCTGTGGGAAGCTATACTCACCGACTAAGTTCGTGATGTCAGGCTGTAGGAGTCATTTGGCGCTCCAAGGCCAGTTAGGGTTCCAGCTTCTGGATGCTTGGATCTGGCAGAAGTCCTGTGCTGAACTTATTTTTATCAGTTAGCAGCGCACTCCTTGGCCGAGAGTTCTGTGCAGGAACGGGGGGTCTTTTCTGTGGAAAGCTAAACTCACCCCTCCAAGTTCCTGATGTCAGTTTGCAGGGGGTGTTTGGCAGTCTAAGGGCAGCTAGGGTTTCAGCTTCATGGCAGCTTGGTTGTGGGAGTGAGTACACTGTTCAGAATTATAAGTGGCAGAAGCCCACTCCCGGGTACAGAGCTCTGTAGGAACAGTGGCTCTCTTCTGTGGGAAGCTATACTCACCGACTAAGTTCCTAATGTCAGGTTGTAGGAGACATTGGGCACTCGCAGGACAGTTAGGGTTCCAGCTTCTGGATGCTTGGATCTGGCAGAAGTCCTGTGCAGAACTTATTTTTTTCAGTTCGCAGCCCACTCCGTGGCCGATAGTTCTGTGCAGAAACGGTGGGTCTTTTCTGTGGAAAGCTAAATTCACCCCTCCAAGTTCCTGATGTCAGTTTGCAGGGGGTGTTTGGCAGTCTAAGGGCAGCTAGGGTTTCAGCTTCATGGCAGCTTGGTTGTGGAAGTAAATACACTGTTCAGAATTCTAAGTGGCAGAAACCCACTCCGGGACACAGAGCTCTGTGCAGGAACTGTGGGTCTCTTCTGTGGGAAGCTAAACTCACCCCCTGAAGTTCCTAATGTCAGGTTGTAGGAGACATTGGGCACTCGCAGGACAGTTAGGGTTCCAGCTTCTGGGAGCTTGGCTATGGGAGAAGTGCAGCAGTGTTCAGAATTCTAAGTGGCAGAAGCCCACTTCCGGGCACAGAACTCTGTGCAGGAACAGTGGCTCTCTTCTGTGGGAAGCTATACTCACCCCCTAAGTTCCTAATGGCAGGTTTTAGGAGACATTGGGCACTCCAAGGACAGTTAGGGTTCCAGCTTCTTAGAGCTTGGTTCTGGGAGTAATGTGCACTGTTCAGAATTCTAAGTGGCAGAAGCCCACTCCCGGGCACAGAGCTCTGTGCAGGAACGGTGGATCTCTTCTGTGGGAAGTTAAAGTCACTCCTCCAAGTTCCTGATGTCGGTTTGCAGGAGGTGTTTGGCAGTCTAAGGGCAGCTAGGGTTTCAGCTTCATGGCAGCTTGGTTGTGGCAGTAAGTACACTGTTCAGAATTCTAAGTGGCAGAAGCCCAGTCCCGGGCACAGAGCTCTGTGCAGGAACAGTGGCTCTCTTCTGTGGGAAGCTATACTCACCGACTAAGTTCCTAATGTCAGGCTGTAGGAGACATTGGGCACTCCAAGGACAGTTAGGGTTCCAGCTTTTGGATGCTTGGATCTGGGAGATGTCCTGTGCTGAACTTATTTTTATCAGTTAGCAGCCCACTCCGTGGCCGAGAGTTCTGTGCAGGAACGGTGGGTCTTTTCTGTGGAAAGGTAAACTCACCGACTAAGTTCCTGATGTCAGGTTGTAGGAGACATTGGGCACTCGCAGGACAGTTAGGGTTCCAGCTTTTGGATGCTTGGATCTGGTAGAAGTCCTGTGCAGACCTTATTTTTTTGAGTTCGCAGCCCACTCCGTGGCGGAGAGTTCTGTGCAGGAACGGTGTGTCTTTTCTGTGGGAAGCTAAACTCACCGACTAAGTTCGTGATGTCAGGCTGTAGGAGACATTGGGCACTCCAAGGACAGTTAGGGTTCCAGCTTCTGACAGCTTGGTTCTGGGAGTAATGTGCACTGTTCAGAATTCTAAGTCGCAGAAGCCCACTCCGGGACACAGATCTCTGTGCAGGAACTGTGGGTCTTTTCTGTGGGAAACTAAACTCACCCCAGCAGGTTCCTGATGTCAGGCTGTAGGAGACATTTGGCACTCCAAGGCCAGTAAGGGTTCCAGCTTCTGGATGCTTGGATCTGGCAGAAGTCCTGTGCTGAACTTATTTTTATCAGTTAGCAGCCCACTCCGTGGCCGATAGTTCTGTGCAGGAACGGGGGGTCTTTTCTGTGGGAAGCTAAACTCACCCCTCCAAATTCCTGATGTCAGTTTGCAGGGGGTGTTTGGCAGTCTAAGGGCAGCTAGGGTTTCAGCTTCTTGGCAGCTTGGTTGTGGGAGTGAGTACACTGTTCAGAATTCTAAGTGGCAGAAGCCCCCTCCCGGGCACAGAGCTCTGTGCAGGAACAGTGGCTCTCTTCTGTGGGAAGCTATACTCACCGACTAAGTTCCTAATGTCAGGTTGTAGGAGACATTGGGCACTCGCAGGACAGTTAGGGTTCCAGCTTTTGGATGCTTGGATCTGGCAGAAGTCCTGTGCAGAACTTCTTTTTTTCAGTTAGCAGCCCACTCCGTGGCCGAGAGTTCTTTGCAGGAACGGTGGGTCTTTTCTGTGGAAAGCTAAACTCACCCCTCCAAGTTCCTGATGTAAGTTTGCAGGGGGTGTTTGGCAGTCTAAGGGTAGCTAGGGTTTCAGCTTCATGGCAGCTTGGTTGCGGGAGTAAGTACACTGTTCAGAATTCTAAGTGGCAGAAGCCCACTCCCGGGCACAGAGCTCTGTGCAGGAACAGTGGCTCTCTTCTGTGGGACGCTATACTCACCCCCTAAGTTTCTAATGTCAGGTTGTAGGAGACATTGGACACTCCAAGGACTGTAAGGGTTCCAGCTTCTCTAAGGTTGGATCTGGCAGAAGTTTTGTACTGAACTTATTTGTATCAGTTAGCAGCCCACTCTGTTGCTGAGAGTTCTGTGCAGGAAGAGTGGCTCTCTTCTCTGGGAAGCTAAACTCACCCCTCCAAGTTCCTGATGTCAGGTTGTAGTAGATATTGGGCACTCCAAGGACAGTTAGAGTTCCAGCCTCTGGGAGCTTGGATTTGGCTGATATCCGGTGTGGATTTATTTTTAGCAGGCAGTAGTCCTCTCTGGGTCAGAGGGCTCTGTGCAGGAAGTGTCGCCCCTTTTCTGTGGGAATCTGGACTCACCCCATCAGGTTCCTGATTTCAATTTATAGGATAGATTTGGCACTCCAAGGACAGTAAGGGTTCCAGCGTCTGGGAGCTTGGATCTGGTAGCAGTCCTGTGCTGAACTTAATTTTATGAGTTAGCAGCCCAGTCTGGGGCAGAGAGTTCTGTGCAGGAATGGTGGCTCTTTTCTGTGGGAAGCTAAACTCACCTCTCCACGTTCCTAATGTCAGGTTGTAGGAGACATTTGGCACTCCAAGGACAGTTAGATTTCCAACTTTTGAAAGCTTTGATCTGGCAGGTATCCTGTGGTGACTTTATGTTTAGCAGGCAGAACCCCAATTTGGCTCCAGAGAGTTCTGTGCAGCAACGGTGGCTCTCTTCTGTGGGAAGCTAAACTCACTCCTCCAAGTCCTTCATTTCAGGTTGTAGGAGACATTTTGTCCTCCAAGGACAGTTAGGGTTCCAGCATCTGGCAGCTTGGGTCTGGCAGATATCCTGTGCTTAACTTATTTTTAGGAGGCAGAAGCCCCCTCCGGGGCAGGGAGTTCTGTGCAGCCGTGGTGCCTCTGTTCGGTGGGAAGCTAAACTGCCCGCACCAGGTTCCTCATATCAGGTGGTAGGAGACATTTGCCACTCGAAGGACAGTTAGGGCTCCAGATTCTGGCAGCTTGGCCATGGGAGAAGTGCAGCAGTGTTCAGAATTGTAAGTGGCAGAAGCTCACTCCTGGGCTCAGAGCTCTGTGCAGGAATGGTGTCCCTTTTTCTGGGGAAACTAAACAAACCCCCTGGTTCAGATTGTTCGTTTTAAGGAGCCATTTGGCCGTCTCAGGGGAGCCAGGCTTCCAGGTACTGACAGCGTGGATCTGGGAGTAAGTGTGTTGTTCAGAATTCTAAGAGGCAGAAGCCCAGTCTGGGGCACAGAGGTCTCTGAAGGAAAGGTGGGTCTTTTGTGGGAACCTAAACTCACCCCATCAGGTTCCTGATGTCAGTTCATAGGATAGATTTGGCACTCCAAGGACAGTAAGGGTTCCAGCTTCTGGCAGTTTGGATCTGGCAGATGTCCTGTGCTGAAGTTAATTTTATCATTTGGCAGCCCACTCCGTGGCAGAGAGTTCTGTGCAGGAACGGTGGTTCTCTTCTGATGGAACAGAAACTCACTCCTAGAGGTTCGTAATGTTCGGTTGTAGGAGACATTTGGCACTCGAAGGACAGTTAGGGTTCCAGCTTCTGGCACCTTGGCTCTGGGAGAAGTGTAGCTATGTTTAGATTTGTAGATGGCATAAGTCCACTCCTGGGCATAGCGCTCTGTTCAACATCAGTGGCCCTTTTGTGTGGCAAGCTGGACTCACCCTATCACATTCCTGATTTCAGTTTTTAGGAGGTGTTTGGCACTCCACGGCCAGTCTGGCATTCTGCTTCTAGTAGCATGGGTCTTGGTGCAATGCTGATGCATTCAGAATTCTATTTTCTAGAAGTCTAGTTCCATGTAGAAGGCCTTAGACCTGACTGGACGTTCCTTTTGTGGGAAAGTTAAGTCACCCCCTTAGGGTCCTGATGTCTGTTTTTATAGTCCACTGGTAGTATGTACCCTCCCTGAATCCTAGTTTTGGTTTATTGGGTTTGGGTGAAATATTCTTCTATCTGTAATTTTTGCAGGGAGACTTCTCCTCTGACCCTAAAAATCCTGCCTGCCCTAGATTGAAAAAAGTAACTCCCCTAATTTGAAAGCAGTTACATGTCGTTTTTATAAGATGTCCGTCAATCTGCTTGCAACATTGCTACAACCCTCATCTCTCTCCATCTAGATTCAGAAACATTACTCTGCCTGGATTTCATATAGGTGTTCACCAGGTTTCAAAGTATTAAACATGTACGTTTCAAAGTCTCCATTGCAAAATACGGGATGGGTTCCGGAATACCAGAATCACCCAGTTTCAACATGCCAAAACCATTCTATTTCATAATGTTAGAATATTAAGTTATAACATCTCTAAGACAATTTCTAAATATCAAGTTGCAAAGTATCATTTCTTTGATGTCTTCTATGGATGGGATTCCTAATCCCCAAAACTGCCATACTGTCAAAATGGGATCTGTGTGAAATATTTTGCCCTCTGAAAAGTTTTTACCTAATGACCATTCATCTATTTTCATCATACAGCTAGATGTAGTAAAAAACAAGCAAATACTTTTAGTAGTTTTCTGCCTAGATGGATCTGAGAACTGGCATTTCCCAAACTAAGGATGGAGCAGATCTCTTCCCTGGATCATCCTGGAAAATTTGTTTAATAGGCAAAGGGAGTTCTTATAAATTACATTAATATGTTACTGTAATTTAGGGCGGACCAGCCACCGGCAGCAGGACTCCGGTTTGCTCCGGGCCGGTCAGGATTAGACATCAGTCACCTGGCCACCCCCTTGGCTCCTTAAGGGATACATAGAAGACCTCAACAGAAACACAATTCAGTAAGGATTCCTAAGTAAATATTTCTGGTAATTGCTTACAGTCTGGGAAGAATTTCCTAAATACTTACAAACTTAGGACATAGGGAATTCTGGGGATAGAACTTCCATCTCGGCCACCGGCCACAAGAAGAACAGTTCTCTTCCACAGAACGGAAGCCTAGCACCCCAGCGTTTCAGAGCAGACGAAGGGTCACGCAGGGGAACGAACAATCTGCGGGATCTTTCTCGACCTCATCCCACAATGCCCCCTGTCTTCAGAGGGTTTCCTGGGCACACCCCGGCGGGGAGGTGCTAGTTCAGAGGGGCCTAGCTGTCTCTGCTTTTTAAGGGCTTGAATTTTAGGGAAAACTCCCCTTTTTTCTCCTCCCTGGAGAGACTTAAACTGAAGGAAACTCCTCTTTTCCAAAAATTTTAGGAGATTAAGTTAAGGGGCACAAGCCATTTATTTTCCACGTCACAGTTTAAGCAGAGGTAACTGCCCATATGCTAATTTTAAGTTGAAGGAACCCGTGCCTTTTTCAGCATTTTAAGGATTTAAAATTGGACTTCAGTTGCACTCGAACGGGTACCCCGGTAACACCTATCTCAGATGGGAGCAACCCAGGCGTATATATAAGCTTAACACCACCTGGGAGTTTATTTTGTTTTCCTTTGTAATTAATACATGAATATCCTTACTTAGAGGTGCTAATGAGCCTTACAGCATTCATAATCTTACTGTTCTTTGTCATCCTACTTAGTCACTCGTGGAATACTAATTGCAGTCACCCAGGAATAATTACCCCCGTCAACAGCAAATTACCCAAATTACTATCTTGCTATGTTACTAAAACACTAAGTTTTATTTTTGCCCTGTAGCCTGAAGTCATTACAGCCAAAACAGAAAAATAGCATTATTACCCCGAGGAGTTTTTTTCTCTGTCGAGCCCTGTACTTACCTTGCATTTGAGTCAGAGGAGCCAAACAGCTGCAGCTCCTTCGAGAGCTTTTATACCCCGTGGGAGTTGCCTCCTCCCTTTTCCCGGGCATTCTGGGAACGAGGGGCGGGCCCAATCAGGGGTATATTAACCCCAGCTTTTGCCAAGGGGCTTCATTCCCTCCTGGGAATCAGCCAGGGTAAGAGCTCTTCTCTCATTTCAGCGAAGAGGCTCTATCAGCTTATTTTTGTTAGGTGTTTTTGGGTACCTACAAATAACAGGAGCTTTGAGGACACTACAAAGAAGATGCTATCAAATACAGGGAGTATTTAAGTTCAGGGGTTTTGTTTGCACCTTCAGGGGAGGAAAGGCGCTTTTGTAATTTCTGGGTTTGTTCTCATTTTCTTTTAGGAGGAGCAGTACTCCTGAAGTTATAGGTCACATCCAGCACGATCTTCCAGATTCTTTCAGAAGATTTGTCACCTCAAAAGGGCCACTGTACATGTCAGAGGCAACGACCGAGATCCAGGCTTCCGATCGGTAAGGCGAGGACTACGTTCAGGGTACCCGGTTGAGAGTTAGCAGGTTTTGAAGGCAGCAAAATGAGGAATGAACTGCATTTGAGGGCCTCCCCCAAGGCTTTTTTGCAAGTAATAGCAGCTGCATTTATCTGTCTTATAGCACAGAAGAGCACCTAAGATACGTAAATGTGAGCACCTAAGTTTTGCTCACAGACCTGCCCTACAGTTTTGCCCCCTGCTAACTCAGGTACCGGACATTGTAACAGCCCTAGGCTTAGATGCGGGACGAAGCCACAGACTCGAGGACCCGGGCACGCTTAGGCGAGGGCGAGCGGCCGCCCCCTCGGGATTCGGCGCACGTGCCGCTAAATTCGTGCATTGATTTTCATTTTTCTTTTTCATAGCTAAGAGGCTAATCGGCGATCGGAGGGCCTTCTGAGACAGACTTATTTCCAGTCCAACGTGGATTCACCTTACCGGTCATCTCAAAGATAAGTCAGGGGCCACGGCCTCGAGATAGGACGACAGGGGTGTCAGAAATTTATGGGTCCGGTTTAACAGCTACCAGAGGGGACAGGGGTGTCCCTTAAGGGGCCACTTAGGACAGCCGAAGGGAACGGCTATACTTCAATAGCAACTACGGGGCACGCAAGGCAGAACGGTTCCCGTCCGCATCGTGCGGTCCGGCGCGCAGCGTCGTCCAGCCCCACTCAGTGATCCCGTTAGCTGTCAAGGGGAAGCCTTAATTTTGATCCCAATGCTGTGGTGCAGGGCAGTCCAGTCCCGGTGCATGTCCTGTCAGTTGTCTGTTGTGCACTCTGTGTCTTTTGAGTGTCTTGTATTTCATGTCATTTTCTGTGGCTTTTCAAGGGGCCATCAAAATCCCGGCATCATTTTTAGCATCTCCGGTCCCTCAGTTCCTCGGCCAGGCGCCGATACCATCAAACCATCGACTTGGGAGCTCAGGCCAGCATGGGAATCGTATTTATTTTCAGAAGCATCCAGTTTACTGTCTTTTCAGGTCTTGTTCTGAGCTGTACTGACAGCCAAGCACCACCACGATCCATTCCGGTGGATTAGGACTTGTAAGGATGCAAAGCTAGGGAGAGGATTCTGACCGGAGCATTCTCGAGCGTCCATCTTTGCGGTTCTTGGGATAAGTCATCCCCTTAGCATCTTTTTTCCTGCAGGTTTCTCTGAGCCCGGTCAGCTCTCGTTTCAGCTTACCTCGATCATCTCCTCCCGAGTTCTCTCGGTCCTCAGGGTCATTCCTCTCTTCGAGATTTTTTCTTTCCCTGTCGCGTCCCTTTGTTTGTTGCGTCTTGTGTCACGGGTGTGGGTGTGTATTTGGCCCAGCGCTGCTCTGCCCTGCCCTGTAGCACAGCTGGGTGTAGGGGTAATAGGACAAATTTGAAGTGCAGGGTGCATTGGCTTCTAGGTGCGATCTGTAGACTGACCAAGATGTGTGGAGCTGTCAAGTTATCCTGCAGCCCTTTGACTTTTGTCCTAACTTTCTTTCAGATGCAGACTGATTAAACCTGTGGCAGAGCAGCCCCTATCGGTGGAGTCGGTTCTCCCGAGAAGGTCAGTCCGAGTCGGTCTTTGCAGGGGAGGGGTAAATGGTGGCTCTGTTACAGCCCTGACCTTTGTCTTTGTTTTTAGGAGCTAATGCAGGATATTGGCAGTCCAGAAGAAGCGGGCAAGGTGAGCATGGACCGGTGAACAGAAGCAGTTGTTATTTCTCCGGTGTCAATTTCTGGTGCAACTCTCACCATCCACTGTTGGGTTTTTTTTTTTTTTTCAGGTGGTCTGGTTTTGAGATGTCCTGTTTGTGGATTCCAGCGGCCAGGTAGGTGTCAGCTTACGTCAGTTGCAGTTTGTCTTTGCAGGGGCAGTGTAATTGGTGCCCTTGTTACTGCCTGTTTCTTTGTCTCTATTTTTAGGAGGTAAAGCAGGATGTTGGCGGTGAAGGTGAAGCGTGCAAGGTGAGCATTGATCTGCGGACAGAACCGGTTGCTGTTGCTCAGGTCTCAGTTTCTGGTGAAAATCTAATATCTGCTGTTTGTTTTCTTATTTTTAGGTGGCCCGCTTGTGAAATGTCCCGGTCGTGGATACCAGCAGCCAAGAGGGTATGTGCTTAAGTCAGTCCCAGTTTGCCTTTGCCGGGGCAGTGTAAATGATGACTGTGTTACAGCGTTGTTTTTTGTCTTTTTTTTTAGGAGGTAAAGAGGGATATTGGCAGTCCAGGTGAAGCGGCCCAGGTGAGCATTGTCCGGTGGATGGAAGCAGCTGTTATCACTCAGGTCTCAATATCTGGTGCAACTCTAAGGTTGTATTTTTGTCTGTTTTAGGCAGTCTGCTGTCATTATGCTGAAGTCCCTTCTCCAATGAGGTGATGGACCGGGTCCCTCTCTTTGGAGCCCTTCAGAAGCATTACAGGACTGTGTGATCAAGCCTCGATTTCTCCGTTTGAAGCTGCTTTCCAGGTAGTCTTTGATAACGGCCGAGGAGTCGGGGAGGCAGGGAGGAGAGGAGGAGCGAGCGTCCTCTCAAGTATCAGCAATGTCAAATCCCTTGTCTGCTCTTAATCCAGACCTACCCCCTGACGATGCCATCACCCTCCAAGCACGGCCGAGGCAGCGGGCCCGAGCACCCGGGCGTTCTCAAGAGGCGGTGGGTAGCAGAATTGTTCGGTTTTGGGCGATGCGGTGCTAAGACCACACAGTGATGTTTGCTTTTCTTTATTGCAGCTGACTAAGAGAGAGCAACCTGGTGTTAGCAGGAATTTCCCTGAGGGAGAGGCGGCCTTCCTTTTCACCTGCCAGGATTCTGCATCTCCAGATGTCTGAGAGATAAGTGGAGGGCTCCGAGCCACGGAGGGGATGAAAGCGGGGGGCCGGGTCGGCTTTCCACCGGGCGGGGGTTTGGAGACGGGGCCATCCTAGAAGCGGCCCCTTAGGCTTCCTACAGGGAAAGTCTCCCTTTTGATCTCTCCACTGAGGTGTGCAGGGCAGAGCAGTCCCGGTGCTTGTCGTGTCCCTCGTTTGTTGCGCACTCTTTGTTTCATGTCTTTTGCCTTAGCCCTTCAAGGGGCCTACCAAAAACCCTGGCATCCCTCTTAGCCTCTCTGGACTCTCAGTTCCTCGGCCAGGTGCCGATGCCCTCGGACCATCGACTCGGGAGCTCGGGCAGGCATGGGCATCGTATCTCTCTTCAGAAGCATCCAGTCCAATGTCTTTCCAGGTCTTGTTCTGAGCTGTACTGACAGCCGAGCACCACCAGCATCCATTCCGGTGGATTAGGACTTGTAAGAATGCATAGCTAGGTAGCAGAGTGTGACCGGAGCATTCTCGAGTGTTCATCTTTGCGGTTCTTGGGATAAGTCATCCCCTTAGCATCTTTTTTCCTGCAGGTTTCTCTGAGCCCGGTCAGCTCTCCTTTCAGCTTACCTCGGTCATCTGCTCCCGAGTTCTCTCGGTCCTCAGGGTCATTCCTCTCATCGAGAGTTTTCTTTCCCTGTCGCGTCCCTTTGTTTGTTGCGTCTTGTGTCACGGGTGTGGGTGTGTATTTGGCCCGGAGCTGCTCTGCCCTGCCGCACAGCTGGGTGTAGGGGTAATAGGTCAAATTTGAAATGCAGGGTGCATTGGCTTCTAGGTGGGATCTGTAGATTGACCCAAGATGTGTGGAGCTGTCAAGTTATCCTGCAGCCCTTTGACTCTTGTCCTAACTTTCTTTCAGATGCAGATGGAATAACCCTGTGGCAGAGCAGCCCCTGTGGGATTCATCGGTTCCCCCGAGAAGGTCAGTCCCTGTCGGTCTTTGCAGGGGAGGTGTAAATGGTGGCTCTGATACAGCCCTGACCTTTGTCTTTGTTTTTAGGAGCTTATGCAGGATATTGGCAGTCCAGGTGAAGTGCGCCAGGTGAGCATCGACCGGTGGACAGAAGCAGTTGTTATTGCTCCCGTCTGAATTTCTGGCTCAAGTCTAACCATCCACTGTTGATTTTTGTTTTATTTCAGGTGGTCTGCTTGTGAGGTTGTCGTGGCTCAGGCTGGCAGCGGCCAGGTGGGTGTGAGTTTAAGTCAGTCCCGGTTTGGTTTTGCTGGGGAGGTGTACATTGTGAGTATGTTACAGCCTTGTTTTTTGTTTTTATTTTTAGGAGGTAAAGCGGGATCTTGGCAGTCCAGGACCAGCTGCCTAGGTGAGCATTGACTGGTGGATGGAAGTGGCTGTAATCGCTCAGGTCTCAATTTCTGGTGCACCTCTAAGCTTCTATTATTGTGTTTTAGGTGGTCCACTCTTCTTCTGCTGAAGTACCCTCTGCCATGAGATCATGAACTTGGGCACCTTTTTTTGGGAGCCCTTCAGAAGCATTACAGGACTGTGTGATCAAGCCTCAATTTCTCTGTTTGAAGCTGCTTTCCAGGTAGGCTTTGATAACAGCTGAGGAGTTGGGGAGGCAGGGAGGAGAGAGGGTCCTGTCAAGTTTCAGCACTGTCAAATCCCCTGTGTGTTCTTAATCCAGGCCTACCCCAGGACGATGGCATGACTCTCCAAGCACGGCCGAGGCAGCGGGCTTGAGGGCCTGGGCGTTCTCAAGAGATGGTGAGTAGCAGAATTGTTGGGGTTTGGGTGCTGTGCTGCTAAGATCACACAGTGATGTTTGCTTTTCTTTATTGCAGCTGATTAAGAGTGAGCAGCCTGGTGTTAGCAGGAATTTCCCTGAGGGAGAGCCAGCCTTCCTTTTCACCTGCCTGGACTCTGCATCTCCAGATGTCTGAGAGATAAGTGGAGGGCTCCGAGCCACGGAGGGGACGAAAGTGGGGGGCCGGGTCGGCTTTCAACCGGGAGTGGTTTTTGAGTTGGGTTTGGAGCTGGGGTTGTCCAGGAAGCGGCCCCTTAGGCTTCCTACAGGGAAAGTCTCCCTTTTGATCTCTCCACTGAGGTGTGCAGGGCAGAGCAGTCCCGGTGCTTGTCGTGTCCCTCGTTTGTTGCGCACTCTTTGTTTCATGTCTTTTGCCTTAGCCCTTCAAGGGGCCTACCAAAAACCCTGGCATCCCTCTTAGCCTCTCTGGACTCTCAGTTCCTCGGCCAGGTGCCGATGCCCTCGGACCATCGACTCGGGAGCTCGGGCAGGCATGGGCATCGTATCTCTCTTCAGAAGCATCCAGTCCAATGTCTTTCCAGGTCTTGTTCTGAGCTGTACTGACAGCCGAGCACCACCAGCATCCATTCCGGTGGATTAGGACTTGTAAGAATGCATAGCTAGGTAGCAGAGTGTGACCGGAGCATTCTCGAGTGTTCATCTTTGCGGTTCTTGGGATAAGTCATCCCCTTAGCATCTTTTTTCCTGCAGGTTTCTCTGAGCCCGGTCAGCTCTCCTTTCAGCTTACCTCGGTCATCTGCTCCCGAGTTCTCTCGGTCCTCAGGGTCATTCCTCTCATCGAGAGTTTTCTTTCCCTGTCGCGTCCCTTTGTTTGTTGCGTCTTGTGTCACGGGTGTGGGTGTGTATTTGGCCCGGAGCTGCTCTGCCCTGCCGCACAGCTGGGTGTAGGGGTAATAGGACAAATTTGAAATGCAGGGTGCATTGGCTTCTAGGTGGGATCTGTAGATTGACCCAAGATGTGTGGAGCTGTCAAGTTATCCTGCAGCCCTTTGACTCTTGTCCTAACTTTCTTTCAGATGCAGATGGAATAACCCTGTGGCAGAGCAGCCCCTATGGGTGGCGTCGGTTCCCCCGAGAAGGTCAGTCCCTGTCGGTCTTTGCAGGGGAGGTGTAAATGGTGGCTCTGATACAGCCCTGACCTTTGTCTTTGTTTTTAGGAGCTTATGCAGGATATTGCCAGTCCAGGAGAAGCGGGCCAGGTGAGCATTCACTGGTGGACAGCAGCTGTTGTTGTTGCTCCGCTCTCCATTTCTGCCTCAAGTCTAACCATCCACTGTTGATTTTTGTTTTATTTCAGGTGGTCTGCTTGTTAGGTTGTCGTGGCTCAGGCTGGCAGCGGCCAGGTGGGTGTGAGTTTAAGTCAGTCCCAGTTTGGTTTTGCCAGGGGGATGTACATTGTGACTCTGCTACAGCCTTGTTTTTTGTTTTTATTTTTAGGAGGTAAAGCGGGAGCTTGGCAGTCCAGGATCAGCTGCCTAGGTGAGCATTGACTGGTGGATGGAAGCTGCTGTCATCGCTCAGGTCTCAATTTCTGGTGTAACTCTAACATCCACTGTTTAATTTACTTTCATTTTAGGTGGTCCACTTGCAAGATTTCCTGGTCCTGGATGCCAGTGGCTTGGTGGGTATCAGCTTGAGCTTTATGTATTACTGAGTTCTGTTAGATTGTGGTGGTTGTGTTTTCTCAGTGACTCAGCCTGCTGTTTTCTTTGTGTCTTTGCAGGGTGCTGCTACTGTCCTACACATGGCAAGGATTAGGGGCAAGCGGGTAAGTTGGCTTTTAGGCATTAGGGGTGATCCGTAGGCATGGGGTGTGTAGCAGCATGCTAAATGTGTACCTTTTCCTTTTGCAGGTACCCTCTGGGTAGACTGTGGAGCCAAATCAGTATCTGAGGTGAGTTGGGGCAGAGGTGCTTGGAAAGCCTGGGGATTAGTTTCCTGTCACACAATTTTCACAGTTTGTACTTTGTTGTCTTAGGTATTGAAAGGAGGTGCGGAGCCTAAGTTTGGATACGGCAGTGCCGAAGTCCTCGGAGGATGGATTTTGTCCGCTCGTCTTCCAAAAGATAAGTGTTGGGGCTTGTGTTTGGGTGCAGGGGAAAGAACTTTGGAAGTGGGAGGCAATTTCACATTAGCTTAGAAGAGAGGGCCCTAGTGGGCTGGGTCCCTCTGAAGTAATGGGAGAGGGTTTCCCCTCGGTCTCGCTGGAGCATTTGCCGGGCAGGGCAGTTCAGCATTCTAGCGTGTTTTGCGTCGTCAGCAGTCTTTGAGTCTCGGCGGCCTAGCGGACGTTTTCACCCGACGAGGTCGCCTTTCATCCGGAGGCATCGCCACGGTCACCCGGCAGTCATCGCTTTCTTCACTCGGCTTCCCGAGCTTCTGGAGCGTCCTCTTAACAGCTTAGGCACTTAGTCTAGTGAGCAGTTTTGTTTGTATTGACTTGGAACTGACTATGTTTGTTTTGTATTGCAAGTGACTATGTTTGTTTTGTATTGCCAGTGACTCTGTATTGTATTGCATTGCCAGTGACTCTGTATTGTATTGCATTGCCAGTGACTCTGTATTGTATTGCATTGCCAGTGACTCTGTATTGTATTGCCTGTGACTCTGTTTGTATTGTATTGCCTGTGACTCTGTTTGTATTGTATTGCCTGTGACTCTGTTTGTATTGCACTGCCTGTGACTCTGTTTGTATTGTATTGCAAGTGACTCTGTTTGTATTGTATTGCAAGTGACTCTGTTTGTATTGTATTGCAAGTGACTCTGTATTGTATTGCATTGCCAGTGACTCTGTATTGTATTGCATTACCAGTGACTCTGTATTGTATTGCAAGTGACTCTGTATTGTATTGTATTGCAAGTGACTCTGTATTGTATTGTATTGCAAGTGACTCTGTATTGTATTGTATTGCAAGTGACTCTGTATTGTATTGCACTGCCAGTGACTCTGTTTGTATTGTAAGTGACTCTGTTTGCATTGCACTGCCAGTGACTCTGCGTTGCAAGTGACTGTTTGTATTGCACTCAAAGTCACTGTGCTTGTATTGCACTGAAAGTCACTGTGCTTGTATTGCACTCAAAGTCACTGTGCTTGTATTGTATTGAAAGTGACTGTGTTTGTATTGCACTCTAAGTCATGATGTTGCTGTATCCTACTGTATGACTTATGCTTGAGCTGCCCTGCCCTGGCACAGTCACAGTTAGGTAGAAGAGTTGTAGGGCTTTGCAGTTCATCTTTTTTCTGTGGAGTTTTGGGTAGAGAAGGTATGGGCCCTGAGGGGGGATGATGCCTAGCTGTCAGGTAACCACTTGTTGACCACCTGTCATTGTCTTGCAGGTCTCCGGGCAGGATTAGTCTCTCTGTGGTTGCTGATGCTACGGAGTCTCTTGGAATCTACTGGGTAAGCTGAAGAGTGACTGTGTATGTCTGAGACTTGTCTGTCTGCTTGGGTTTGCCTGTGCGAGTGTGTGTGCTGACTGGTTCTAACCTTGTGTGTGTGACTTTTGCCTTCCAGGTTTTTCAACACATTTTAAATTTAGAATAAAAAATCCCCAGCCGGGGGGGTTTTTTTTTTTTTCCCCCCGGCTGGGTTTTTTTTTCCTCGGTCCCGGCCGGTCTGCGAGGCGACGTTCATCGCCAAAGTTTGGGCGCCGACGGCCTAGGGACCGGGGTTTTCGTCAGGCAGGCTGATTTTTTCAGGGCTCCCGGGAACCACGTTCCCGAGGAGCGGTGCGAGTGTGTGCTGATGGTAGGGGATTGAGAGGTGAGAGAGGGTGGGTTTGTGTGCATGTTGACTGGTTCTAACCTTGTGTGTGTGACTTTTGCCTTCCAGGTTTTTCAACACATTTTAAATTTAGAATAAAAAATCCCCAGCCGGGGGGTTTTTTTTTTTTTTCCCCCCGGCTGGGTTTTTTTTTCCTCGGTCCCGGCCGGTCTGCGAGGCGACGTTCATCGCCAAAGTTTGGGCGCCGACGGCCTAGGGACCGGGGTTTTCGTCAGGCAGGCTGATTTTTTCAGGGCTCCCGGGAACCACGTTCCCGAGGAGCGGTGCGAGTGTGTGCTGATGGTAGGGGATTGAGAGGTGAGAGAGGGTGGGTTTGTGTGCATGTTGACTGGTTCTAACCTTGTGTGTGTGACTTTTGCCTTCCAGGTTTTTCAACACATTTTAAACTTAGAATAAAAAATCCCCAGCCGGGGGGGTTTTTTTTTTTTTCCCCCCGGCTGGGTTTTTTTTTCCTCGGTCCCGGCCGGTCTGCGAGGCGACGTTCATCGCCAAAGTTTGGGCGCCGACGGCCTAGGGACCGGGGTTTTCGTCAGGCAGGCTGATTTTTTCAGGGCTCCCGGGAACCACGTTCCCGAGGAGCGGTGCGAGTGTGTGCTGACTGCAGGGGATTGAGAGGCGAGAGAGGGTGCACGGTGCGCATGCTGAAGGAGGTGTGTGCGGTGGACGATTGTTATGTTTTATGTGTGCTGCTTTTGTTTTGGGTTTCCTGTAACAATAAAACAAGATATAATGAGTGTTTCAGATTTTGAAAAATGGTTCTATTGTGTTAATAGTCATTTGGCTTGTATTGCCTTGTATTGTTCTGTATTGGCATTTGCTGCTGTATTTCAATGTATTGCTCTGTATGTAAATTGTAATTTTATAGGTGTGCCTATGGACTGTATCTGTATTTGCATTTGTATCTGTTGTTTCTGTATGTTTACTAAAGTGTAAAGAAACCCATTCATGCAATAAAAGCTGAATATACCCTAATAAAGATGCCCCCCTGCCCCCCCAATAAAGATACCCCGTGCCCCCCTCTCCCCCATTTGGCTCCTGTGTTTATTTGGTGTCAGAGTCATTTATTCTATTTCCTACCTCAAGGTAAGTCTATTTTCCTCTCTACACCTTCATGCTATTTCCTTTTCTGTCTAATTCTGCTTCTTTCTCTCTTAACTCTTAATTTTTCTCTGTTATTCTATTTCTAGATGTTTTTCTGTTTCTCTTTCTCTTTAACTCTCTTTTTCTGTCTGTTTTGCTTTCAGTCTGTTTCAGTCTGTCTTTTGCTTTCACTCTAACTGTTTCACTCTTTCTCTCTCATGCTGTTTCTCTGTTTTTCTCTTTTGATTTCTATTTTTCTCTAACCCTGTTTCTCTGTATGTCTTTGTGTCTATTTCACTCTCTATTTCACTTCCTTTCTATTTCTCTCTGTCTATTTCTCTCTGGCTCTGTCTATTTCTCTCTCTTTGTCTGTTTCTCTGTGTTTTTCTCTGTTTCTTTCTATTTCTCTGTCTTTG
>NW_027094351.1:112500-115784 GCF_029207755.1 Chamaea fasciata
AGGGTTAGGGTTAGGGTTAGGGTTAGGGTTAGGGTTAGGGTTAGGGTTAGGGTTAGGGTTAGGGTTAGGGTTAGGGTTAGGGTTAGGGTTAGGGTTAGGGTTAGGGTTAGGGTTAGGGTTAGGGTTAGGGTTAGGGTTAGGGTTAGGGTTAGGGTTAGGGTTAGGGTTAGGGTTAGGGTTAGGGTTAGGGTTAGGGTTAGGGTTAGGGTTAGGGTTAGGGTTAGGGTTAGGGTTAGGGTTAGGGTTAGGGTTAGGGTTAGGGTTAGGGTTAGGGTTAGGGTTAGGGTTAGGGTTAGGGTTAGGGTTAGGGTTAGGGTTAGGGTTAGGGTTAGGGTTAGGGTTAGGGTTAGGGTTAGGGTTAGGGTTAGGGTTAGGGTTAGGGTTAGGGTTAGGGTTAGGGTTAGGGTTAGGGTTAGGGTTAGGGTTAGGGTTAGGGTTAGGGTTAGGGTTAGGGTTAGGGTTAGGGTTAGGGTTAGGGTTAGGGTTAGGGTTAGGGTTAGGGTTAGGGTTAGGGTTAGGGTTAGGGTTAGGGTTAGGGTTAGGGTTAGGGTTAGGGTTAGGGTTAGGGTTAGGGTTAGGGTTAGGGTTAGGGTTAGGGTTAGGGTTAGGGTTAGGGTTAGGGTTAGGGTTAGGGTTAGGGTTAGGGTTAGGGTTAGGGTTAGGGTTAGGGTTAGGGTTAGGGTTAGGGTTAGGGTTAGGGTTAGGGTTAGGGTTAGGGTTAGGGTTAGGGTTAGGGTTAGGGTTAGGGTTAGGGTTAGGGTTAGGGTTAGGGTTAGGGTTAGGGTTAGGGTTAGGGTTAGGGTTAGGGTTAGGGTTAGGGTTAGGGTTAGGGTTAGGGTTAGGGTTAGGGTTAGGGTTAGGGTTAGGGTTAGGGTTAGGGTTAGGGTTAGGGTTAGGGTTAGGGTTAGGGTTAGGGTTAGGGTTAGGGTTAGGGTTAGGGTTAGGGTTAGGGTTAGGGTTAGGGTTAGGGTTAGGGTTAGGGTTAGGGTTAGGGTTAGGGTTAGGGTTAGGGTTAGGGTTAGGGGTTAGGGTTAGGGTTAGGGTTAGGGTTAGGGTTAGGGTTAGGGTTAGGGTTAGGGTTAGGGTTAGGGTTAGGGTTAGGGGTTAGGGTTAGGGTTAGGGTTAGGGTTAGGGTTAGGGTTAGGGTTAGGGTTAGGGTTAGGGTTAGGGTTAGGGTTAGGGTTAGGGTTAGGGTTAGGGTTAGGGTTAGGGTTAGGGTTAGGGTTAGGGTTAGGGTTAGGGTTAGGGTTAGGGTTAGGGTTAGGGTTAGGGTTAGGGTTAGGGTTAGGGTTAGGGTTAGGGTTAGGGTTAGGGTTAGGGTTAGGGTTAGGGTTAGGGTTAGGGTTAGGGTTAGGGTTAGGGTTAGGTTAGGGTTAGGGTTAGGGTTAGGGTTAGGGTTAGGGTTAGGGTTAGGGTTAGGGTTAGGGTTAGGGTTAGGGTTAGGGTTAGGGTTAGGGTTAGGGTTAGGGTTAGGGTTAGGGTTAGGGTTAGGGTTAGGGTTAGGGTTAGGGTTAGGGTTAGGGTTAGGGTTAGGGTTAGGGTTAGGGTTAGGGTTAGGGTTAGGGTTAGGGTTAGGGTTAGGGTTAGGGTTAGGGTTAGGGTTAGGGTTAGGGTTAGGGTTAGGGTTAGGGTTAGGGTTAGGGTTAGGGTTAGGGTTAGGGTTAGGGTTAGGGTTAGGGTTAGGGTTAGGGTTAGGTTAGGGTTAGGGTTAGGGTTAGGGTTAGGGTTAGGGTTAGGGTTAGGGTTAGGGTTAGGGTTAGGGTTAGGGTTAGGGTTAGGGTTAGGGTTAGGGTTAGGGTTAGGGTTAGGGTTAGGGTTAGGGTTAGGGTTAGGGTTAGGGTTAGGGTTAGGGTTAGGGTTAGGGTTAGGGTTAGGGTTAGGGTTAGGGTTAGGGTTAGGGTTAGGGTTAGGGTTAGGGTTAGGGTTAGGGTTAGGGTTAGGGTTAGGGTTAGGGTTAGGGTTAGGGTTAGGGTTAGGGTTAGGGTTAGGGTTAGGGTTAGGTTAGGGTTAGGGTTAGGGTTAGGGTTAGGGTTAGGGTTAGGGTTAGGGTTAGGGTTAGGGTTAGGGTTAGGGTTAGGGTTAGGGTTAGGGTTAGGGTTAGGGTTAGGGTTAGGTTAGGGTTAGGGTTAGGGTTAGGGTTAGGGTTAGGGTTAGGGTTAGGGTTAGGGTTAGGGTTAGGGTTAGGGTTAGGGTTAGGGTTAGGGTTAGGGTTAGGGTTAGGGTTAGGGTTAGGGTTAGGGTTAGGGTTAGGGTTAGGGTTAGGGTTAGGGTTAGGGTTAGGGTTAGGGTTAGGGTTAGGGTTAGGGTTAGGGTTAGGGTTAGGGTTAGGGTTAGGGTTAGGGTTAGGGTTAGGGTTAGGGTTAGGGTTAGGGTTAGGGTTAGGGTTAGGGTTAGGGTTAGGGTTAGGGTTAGGGTTAGGGTTAGGGTTAGGGTTAGGGTTAGGGTTAGGGTTAGGGTTAGGGTTAGGGTTAGGGTTAGGGTTAGGGTTAGGGTTAGGGTTAGGGTTAGGGTTAGGGTTAGGGTTAGGGTTAGGGTTAGGGTTAGGGTTAGGGTTAGGGTTAGGGTTAGGTTAGGGTTAGGGTTAGGGTTAGGGTTAGGGTTAGGGTTAGGGTTAGGGTTAGGGTTAGGGTTAGGGTTAGGGTTAGGGTTAGGGTTAGGGTTAGGGTTAGGGTTAGGGTTAGGGTTAGGGTTAGGGTTAGGGTTAGGGTTAGGGTTAGGGTTAGGGTTAGGGGTTAGGGTTAGGGTTAGGGTTAGGGTTAGGGTAGGTTAGGTTAGGGTTAGGGTTAGGGTTAGGGTTAGGGTTAGGGTTAGGGTTAGGGTTAGGGGTTAGGGTTAGGGTTAGGGTTAGGGTTAGGGTTAGGGTTAGGGTTAGGGTTAGGGTTTAGGGTTAGGGTTAGGGTTAGGGTTAGGGTTAGGGTTAGGGTTAGGGTTAGGGTTAGGGTTAGGGTTAGGGTTAGGGTTAGGGTTAGGGTTAGGGTTAGGGTTAGGGTTAGGGTTAGGGTTAGGGTTAGGGTTAGGGTTAGGGTTAGGGTTAGGGTTAGGGTTAGGGTTAGGGTTAGGGTTAGGGTTAGGGTTAGGGTTAGGGTTAGGGTTAGGGTTAGGGTTAGGGTTAGGGTTAGGGTTAGGGTTAGGGTTAGGGTTAGGGTTAGGGTTAGGGTTAGGGTTAGGGTTAGGGTTAGGTTAGGGTTAGGGTTAGGGTTAGGGTTAGGGTTAGGGTTAGGGTTAGGGTTAGGGTTAGGGTTAGGGTTAGGGTTAGGGTTAGGGTTAGGGTTAGGGTTAGGGTT
>NW_027094352.1:0-115655 GCF_029207755.1 Chamaea fasciata
GATGTCAGTTTCTGGAGGCCTTTGGCCCTCCAATGGAAGCTAGTCTTCCTGTTTAAGGCAGCTTGCATCTGGAAGAAATCCTGTTCCGTTCGAGATTGTAGGTGGCCGAGGCCAGGTGCCCGGCAGAGGGAGTTGGGCACAAATGATGGCCTGTTTCCAGGGGTAAGTAAAGTCAGCTACCCAGGTGCCTGATGTCAGTTTGTAGGAGGCCTTTGGCCGTCCAAAAGAAGCTAGCCTTCCAGTTTTTGGCAGCTTGCATCTGGTAGAAATCCTATTCCGTTCGGGATTGTAGGTGGCCGAGGCCAGGTGCCGGCAGAGGGAGTTGGGCACAAAGGATGTCCTGTTTCCAGGGGTAAGTAATTCAGCTGCCCAGGTGCCTGATGTCAGTTTGTAGAAGGCCTTTGGCCCTCCAAGGGAACCTAGTCTTCCTGTTTAAGGCAGCTTGCATCTGGAAGAAATGCTGTTCCGTTCGGGATTGTAGGTGGCCGAGGCCAGGTGCCCGGCAGAGGGAGTTGGGCACAAAGGATGTCCTGTTTCCAGGGGTAAGTAAAGTCAGCTGCCCAGGTGCCTGATGTCAGTTTGTAGGAGGCCTTTGGCCCTCTAAGGGAAGCTAGTCTTCCTGTTTAAGGCAGCTTGCATCTGGAAGAAATCCTGATCCGTTCGGGATTGTAGGTGGCCGAGGCCAGGTGCCCGGCAGAGGGAGTTGGGCACAAAGGATGGCCTGTTTCCAGGGGTAAGTAAAGTCAGCTGCCCAGGTGCCTGATGTCAGTTTGTAGGAGGCCTTTGGCCCTCCAAGGGAAGCTAGTCTTCCTGTTCAAGGCATCTTGCATCTGGAAGAAATCCTGTTCCGTTCGGGATTGTAGGTGGCCGGAGCTAGGTACCCTGCTTTGGGAGTTGGGCACAAAGGATGGCCTGTTTACAGGGGTAAGTAAAGTCAGCTGCCCAGGTGCCTGATGTCAGTTTGTAGGAGGCCTTTGGCCCTCCATGGAAAGCCAGGTTTCCTGCTTGTGGCAACTTGCATCTGGAAGAAATGCTGTTCCGTTCAGGATTGTAGGTGGCCGAGTCCAGGTGCCCGGCAGAGGGAGTTGGGCACAAATTATGGCCTGTTTCATGCGGAAAGTAAAGTCATCTGCCAAGGTGCCTGATGTCAGTTTGTAGTAGGCCATTGGTCCTCCAAGGAAAGCCATGCTTCCAGCTTGTGGCAGCTTGCATCTAGGAGAAATGCTGTTCTGTTCGGGATTATAGGTGGCCGAGGCCAGGTGCCCGGCAGAGGGAGTTGGGCACAAAGGATGGCCTGTCTCCAGGGGTAAGTAAAGTCAGCTGCCCAGGTGCCTGATGTCAGTTTGTAGGAGGCCTTTGGCCCTCCAACGGAAGCAAGTCTTCCAGTTTGTGGCAGCTTACATCTGGAAGAAATTCTGTTCCGTTCGGGATTGTAGGTGGCCGAGGCCAGGTGCCCGGCAGAGGGAGTTGGGCACAAAGGATGGGCTGTTTCCAGGGTAAGTAAAGTCAGCTGCCCAGGTGCCTGATGTCAGTTTGCAGGTGGCTCTTGGTCCTCCATGGAAAGCCAGACTTCCTGCTTGTGGCAGCTTGCATCGGGAAGTAATCCTGTTCTGTTCGGGATTGTAGGTGGCCGAGGCCTGGTGCCCGGCAGAGGGAGTTGGGCACAAAGGATGGGCTGTTTCCAGGGGTAAGTAAAGTCAGCTGCCCAGGTGCCTGATGTCAGTTTGTACGAGGTCATTGGCCCTCCATGGGAAGCCAGGTTTCCTGCTTGTGGCTGCTTGCATCTGGGAGAAATCATGTTCCGTTCGGGATTGTAGGTGGCCAAGGCCTGGTGCCCGGCTGAGGGAGTTGGGCACAAAGGATGGCCTGTTTCCAGTGGTAAGTAAAGTCAGCTGTCCAGGTGCCTGATGTCAGTTTGTAGGAGGCCTTTGGCCCTCCATGGGAAGCCAGGTTTCCTGCTTGTGGCAGCTTGCATCTGGAAGAAATCCTGTTCCGTTCGGGATTGTAGGTGGCCGGATCAGGGTGCCCGGCAGAGGGAGTTGGGCAAAAAGGATGGGCTGTTTCCAGGGGTAAGTAAAGTCAGCTGCCCAGGTGCCTGATGTCAGTTTGTAGGAGGCCTTTGGCCCTCCAAGGGAAGCAAGTCTTCCTGTTCAAGGCAGCTTGCATCTGGAAGTAATCCTGATCCCTTCGGGATTGTAGGTGGCCGAGGCCAGTTGCCCGGCTTAGAGAGTTGGGCACAAAGGATGGGCTGTTTTCAGGGGTAAGGAAAGTCAGCTGCCCAGGTGCCTGATGTCAGTTTGTAGGAGGCCTTTGGCCCTCCATGGGAAGCCATGCTTCCAGCTTTTGGCAGCTTGCATCTGGAAGTAGTCCTGTTACGTTTGGGATTGTAGGTGGCTGAGATCTGGTGCCCGGCAGAGGGAGTTGGGCACAAAGGATGGCCTGTTTGCAGGGGTAAGTAAAGTCAGCTGCCCAGGTGCCTGATGTCAGTTTGTAGGAGGCCTTTGGCCCTCCAAGGGAAGTCAGGCTTCCAGCTTGTGGCAGCTTGCATCTGGAAGAAATGCTGTTCTGTTCGGGATTGTAGGTGGCCGAGGCCTGGTGCCCGGCAGAGGGAGTTGGGAACAAAGGATGGCCTGTTTCCAGGGGTAAGTAAAGTCAGCTGCCCAGGTGCCTGATGTCAGTTTGTAGCAGGCCTTGGGCTCTCCAAGGGAAACTAGTCTTCCAGTTTGTGGCAGCTTGCATCTGGAAGAAATCCTGTTCCGTTCGGTATCATAGGTGGCCGAGGCCTGGTGCCCGGCAGAGGGAGTTGGGAACAAAGGATGGCCTGTTTCTAGGGGTAAGTAAAGTCAGCTGCCCAGGTGATTGGTGTCAGTTTGTAGGAGGCCTTTGTCCCTCCAAGGAAAGCAAGTCTTCCAGTTTGTGGCAGCTTGCATCTGGAAGAAATCCTGTTCCGTTCGAGATTGTTGGTGGCCGAGGCAGGTGCCCGGCAGAGGGAGTAGGGCACAAAGGATGGCCTGTTTCCAGGGGTAAGTAAAGTCAGCTGCCCAGGTGCCTGATGTCAGTTTGTTGCAGGCCTATGGCCCTCCAAGTGATGCTTGTCTTCCTGTTCAAGGCAGCTTGCATCTGGAAAAAATCCTGTTCCGTTCAAGATTGTAGGTGGCTGAAGCTGGGTGCCCGGCAGAGGGAGTTGGGAACAAAGGATGGCCTGTTTTTAGGGGTAAGTAAAGTCAGCTGCCCAGGTGCCTGATGTCAGTTTGTAGGAGGCCTTTGGCCCTCCATGGGAAGCCAGGCTTCCTGCTTGTGGCAGCTTGCATCTTTAAGAAATCCTGTTCCGTTTGGGATCGTAGGTGGCCGAGGCCTGGTGCCCGGCAGAGGGAGTTGGGCACAAATGATGGCCTGTTTCCAGGGGTAAGTAAAGTCAGCTGCCCAGGTGCCTGATGTCAGTTTGTAGGAGGCCTTTGGCCCTCCATGGGAATCCAGGCTTCCTGCTTGTGGCAGCTTGCATCTGGAAGAAATCCTGTACCGTTTAGGATCGTAGGTGGCCGAGGCCTGGTGCCCGGCTGATGGAGTTGGGAACAAAGGATGGCCTGTTTCCAGGGGTAAGTAAAGTCAGCTGCCCAGGTGCCTGATGTCAGTTTGTTGCAGGCCTATGGCCCCGCAAGTGATGCTAGTCTTCCTGTTCAAGGCAGCTTGCATCTGGAAAAAATCCTGTGCCGTTCAAGATTTTAGGTGGCTGAAGTCGGGTGCCCGGCAGAGGGAGTTGGCACAATAGAGGGCCTGTTTCCAGGGGTAAGTAAAGTCAGCTGCCCAGGTGCCTGGTGTCAGTTTGTAGGAGGCCTTTGGCCCTCCAAGGGAAGCAAGTCTTCCAGCTTCTGGCAGCTTGCATCTGGAAGAAATCCTGTTCCGTTCGGGATTGTAGGTCCACGGAGCCGAGTGCCCGGCAGAGGGAGTTGGGAACAAAGGATGGCCTGTTTCCAGGTGTAAGTAAAGTCAGCTGCCCAGGTGCCTGATGTCAGTTTGTAGGAGGCCTTTGGCCCGCTAAGGGAAGGTAGTCTTCCAGTTTGTGGCAGCTTGCATCTGGAAGAAGTCCTGTTCCGTTCGGGATTGTAGGTGGCCGAGGCCAGGTGCCCGGCAGAGGGAGTTGGGCAAAAAGGATGGCCTGTTTCCAGGGGTAAGTAAAGTCAGCTGCCCAGGTGCCTGATGTCAGTTTGTAGGAGGCCTTTGGCCCGCTAAGGGAAGCCAGGCTTCCAGATTGTGGCACCTTGCATCTGGAAGAAATCCGGTTCCGTTCGGGATTGTAGGTGGATGAGGCCTGCTGCCCGGCAGAAAGAGGTTGGGCACAAAAGATGGCCTGTTTCCCGGGGTAAGAAAAGACAGCTGCCCAGGTGCCTGATGTCAGTTTGTAGCAGGCCTTTGGCCCTCTATGGGAAGGTAGTCTTCCAGTTTGTGGCAGCTTGCATCTGGAAGAAATCTTGTTCCGTTTAGGATCTTAGGTGGCCGAGGCCTGGTTCCCGACTGAGGGAGTTGGGAACAAAGGATGGCCGGTTTTTAGGGGTAAGTAAAGTCAGCTGCCCAGGTGCCTTATGTCAGTTTATTAGGAGGTTTTTGGCCCTCCATGGGAAGCCAGGCTTCCTGCTTGTGGCAGCTTGCATCTGGAAGAAATCCTGTTCCGTTCGGGATTGTAGGTGGCCGGATCTGGGTGCCTGGCAGAGGGAGTTTGGCACAAATGATGGCCTGTTTCCAGGGGTAAGTAAAGTCAGCTGCCCAGGTGCCTGATGTCAGTTTGTAGCAGGCCTTTGGCTTTCCAAGGGAAGGTAGTCTTCCAGTTTGTGGCTGCTTGCATCTGGAAGAAATGCTGTTCCGTTTAGGATCGTAGGTGGCCGAGGCCTGGTGCTGGGCTGAGGGAGTTGGGAACAAAGGAGGGCCTGTTTCCAGGGGTAAGCAAAGTCAGCTGCCCAGGTGCCTGATGTCAGTTTGTAGGAGGCCTTTAGCCCTCCAAGGGAAGCAAGTCTTCCAGTTTGTGGCAGCTTGCATCTGGAAGAAATCCTGTTTCGTTCGGGATTGTAGGTGGCCGAGGCCAGGTGCCCGGGCGAGGGAGTTGGGCACAAATGATGGCCTGTTTCCAGGGGTAAGTAAAGTCAGCTGCCCTGGTGCCTGATGTCAGTTTGTAGGAGGCCTTTGGCCCGCTAAGGGAAGGTAGTCTTCCAGTTTGTGGCAGCTTGCATCTGGAAGAAATCCTGTTCCGTTTGGGATTGTAGGTGGCCGAGGCCAGGTGCCCGGCCGAGGGGAGTTGGGCACAAAGGATGGCCTGTTTCCAGGGGTAAGTAAAGTCAGCTGCGCAGGTGCCTGATGTCAGTTTGTTGCAGGCCTATGGCCCCCCAAGTGATGCTAGTCTTCCTGTTCAAGGCAGCTTGCATCTGTAAAAAATCCTGTTCCGTTCAAGATTGTAGGTGGCTGAAGCCTGGTTCCCGGCAGAGGGAGTTGGGAACAAAGGATTGCCTGTTTTTAAAGGTAAGTAAAGTCAGCTGCCCAGGTGCCTGATGTCAGTTTGTAGGAGGCCTTTGGCCCTCCATGGGATGCCAGGCTTCCAGCTTGTGGCAGCTTGCATCTGGAAGAAATCCTGTTCCGTTCGGGATTGTAGGTCCACGGAGCCGAGTGCCCGGCAGAGGGAGTTGGGAACAAAGGATGGCCTGTTTCCAAGGGTAAGAAAAGTCAGCTGCCCAGGTGCCTGATGTCAGTTTGTAGCAGGCCTTTTGCCCGCTAAGGGAAGGTAGTCTTCCAGTTTGTGGCGGCTTGCATCTGGAAGAAATGCTGTTCCGTTCGGGATTGTAGGTGGCCGAGGCCAGGTGCCCGGCAGAGGGAGTTGGGCACAAAGGATGGCCTGTTTCCAGGGGTAAGTAAAGTCAGCTGCCCAGGTGCCTGATGTCAGTTTGTAGGAGGCCATTGGCCCGCTGAGGGAAGCCAGGCTTCCAGCTTGTGTGACCTTGCATCTGGAAGAAATCCTGTTCCGTTTGGGATTGTAGGTGGCCGAGGCCTGGTGCCCGGCAGAGGGAGTTGGGCACAAATGATGGCCTGTTTCCAGGGGTAAGTAAAGTCAGCTGCCCTGGTGCCTGATGTCAGTTTGTAGGAGGCCATTGGCCCTTCAAGGGAAACTAGTCTTCCAGTTTGTGGCAGCTTGCATCTGGAAGAAATCCTGTTCCGTTTGGGATTGTAGGTTGCCGAGGCCAGGTGCCCGGCAGAGGGAGTTGGGGCACAAATGATGGCCTGTTTCCAGGGGTAAGTAAAGTCAGCTGCCCTGGTGCCTGATGTCAGTTTGTAGGAGGCCATTGGCCCTTCAAGGGAAACTAGTCTTCCAGTTTGTGGCAGCTTGCATCTGGAAGAAATCCTGTTCCGTTTGGGATTGTAGGTTGCCGAGGCCAGGTGCCCGGCAGAGGGAGTTGGGCACAAAGGATGGCCTGTTTCCAGGGGTAAGTAAAGTCAGCTGCCCAGGTGCCTGATATCAGTTTGTTGCAGGCCTATGGCCCCCCAAGTGATGCCAGTCTTCCTGTTCAAGGCAGCTTGCATCTGGAAAAAATCCTGTTCCTTTCAAGATTGTAGGTGGCTGAAGCCGGGTGCCCGGCAGAGGGAGTTGGGAACAAAGGATGGCCTGTTTTTAGGGGTAAGTAAAGTCAGCTGCCCAGGTGCCTGATGTCAGTTTGTAGGAGGCCTTTGGCCCTCCAAGGGAAGCCAGGCTTCCAGCTTATGGCAGCTTGCATCTGGAAGAAATCCTGTTCCGTTCGGGATTGTAGGTGGCCGAGGCCTGCAGCCCGGCAGAGGGAGTTGGGCACAAATGATGGCCTGTTTCCAGGGGTAAGTAAAGTCAGCTCCCCAGGTGCCTGGTGTCAATTTGTAGGAGGCCTTTGGCCCTCCAAGGAAAGCAAGTCTTCCAGTTTGTGGCAGCTTGCATCTGGAAGAAATCCTGTTCCGTTCGGGATTGTACGTGGCCGAGGCCAGGTGCCCGGCCGAGGGAGTTGGGCACAAAGGATGGCCTGTTTCCAGGGGTAAGTAAAGTCAGCTGCCCAGGTGCCTGATGTCAGTTTGTAGGAGGCCTATGGCCCCCCAAGTGATGCTAGTCTTCCTGTTCAAGGCAGCTTGTATCTGGAAAAAATCCTGTTTCGTTCAAGATTGTAGGTGGCTGAAGCCGGGTGCCCGGCAGAGGGCGTTGGGAACAAAGGATGGCCTGTTTTTAGGGGTAAGTAAAGTCATCTGCCCAGGTGCCTGATGTCAGTTTGTTGGAGGCCTTTGGCCCGATAAGGGAAGCCAGGCTTCCTGCTTGTGGCAGCTTGCATCTGGAAGAAATCCTGTTCCGTTCGGGATTATAGGTGGCCGGATCCGGGTGCCCTGCTGAGGGAGTTCGGAACAAAGGATGGCCTGTTTTTAAAGGTAAGTAAAGTCAGCTGCCCAGGTGCCTGATGTCAGTTTGTAGGAGGCCTTTGGCCCTCCATGGGAAGCCAGGCTTCCTGCTTGTGGCAGCTTGCATCTGGAAGAAATCCTGTTCCGTTCGGGATTGTCGGTGGCCGGATCCGGGTGCCCTGCTGAGGGAGTTGGGAACAAAGGATGGCCTGTTTCCAGGGATAAGTAAAGTCAGCTGCCCAGGTGCCTGATGTCAGTTTGTAGGTGGCTTTTGGCTCGCTAAGGGAAGCCAGGCTTCCTGCCTGTGGCACCTTGCATCTGGAAGAAATCCTGTTCCGTTTGGGATTGTAGGTGGCCGAGGCCTGGTGCCCGGCAGAGAAAGTTGGGCACAAATGATGGCCTGTATCCAGGGGTAAGTAAAGTCAGCTGCCCAGGGGCCTGATGTCAGTTTGTAGGAGGCCTTTGGCTTTTCAAGGGAAACTAGTCTTCCAGTTTGTGGCAGCTTGCATCTGGAAGAAATCCTATTCTGTTTGGGATTGTAGGTGGCCGAGGTCTGGTGCCCGGCAGAGGGAGTTGGGCACAAAGGATGGCCTGTTTCCAGGGTAAGTAAAGTCAGCTGCCCAGGTGCCTGATGTCAGTTTGCAGATGGCAATTGTTCCTCCATGGGAAGCCAGGCTTCCAGCTTGTGGCAGCTTGAATCTGGAAGAAATACTGTTCCGTTTGGGATCGTAGGTGACCGAGGCCTGGTGCCCGGCAGAGGGAGTTGGGCACAAATGATGGCCTGTTTCCAGGGGTAAGTAAAGTCAGCTGCCCAGGTGCCTGATGTCAGTTTGTAGGAGGCCTTTGGCCCTTCAAGGGAAACTAGTCTTCCAGTTTGTGGCAGCTTGCATCTGGAAGAAATCCTGTTCCATTCGGGATTGTAGGTGGCCGAGGCCTGCTGCCCGGCAGAGGGAGTTGGGCACAAAGGATGGCCTGTTTCCAGGGGTAAGTAAGGTCAGCTGCGCAGGTGCCTGATGTTAGTTTGTAGCAGGCCTTTGGCCCGCTAAGGGAAGGTAGTCTTCCAGTTTGTAGCAGCTTGCATCTGGAAGAAGTCCTGTTCCGTTCGGGATTGTAGGTGGCCGAAGCCAGGTGCCCGGCAGAGGGAGTTGGGCAAAAAGGATGGCCTGTTTCCAGGGGTAAGTAAAGTCAGCTGCCCAGGTGCCTGATGTCAGTTTGTAGCAGGCCTTTGGCCCTCTAAGGGAAGGTAGTCTTCTAATTTGTGGCAGCTTGCATCTGGAAGAAATCTTGTTCCGTTTAGGATCGTAGGTGGCCGAGGCCTGGTGCCCGGCTGAGGGAGTTGGGAACAAAGGATGGCCTGTTTCTCGGGGTAAGTAAAGTCAGCTGCCCAGGTGCCTGATGTCAGTTTGTAGGAGGCCTTTGGCCCTCTAAGGGAAGGTAGTCTTCCAGTTTGTGGCAGCTTGCATCTGGAAGAAATCCTGTTCCGTTTAGGATTGTAGGTGGCCGAGGCCTGGTGCCCGGCTGAGGGAGTTGGGCACAAAGGATGGCCTGTTTCCAGGGGTAAGTAAAGTCAGCTGCCCAGGTGCCTGGTGTCAGTTTGTAGGAGGCCTTTGGCCCTCCAAGGAAAGCAAGTCTTCCAGTTCGTGGCAGCTTGCATCTGGAAAAAATCCTGTTCCGTTCGGGATTGTAGGTGGCCGAGGCCAGGTGCCCGGCAGAGGGAGTTGGGCACAAAGGATGGCCTGTTTCCAGGGGTAAGTAAAGTCAGCTGCCCAGGTGCCTGATGTCAGTTTATTGCAGGCCTATGGCCCCCCAAGTGATGCTAGTCTTCCTGTTCAAGGCTGCTTGCATCTGGAAAAAATCCTGTTCCGTTCAAGCTTGTAGGTGGCTGAAGCCGGGTGCCCGGCAGAGGGAGTTGGGCAAAAAGATGGCCTGTTTCCAGGGGTAAGTAAAGTCAGCTGCCCAGGTGCCTGATGTCAATTTGTAAGAGGCCTTTGGCCCTCCAATTGAAGCAAGTCTTCCAGTTTGTGGCAGCTTGCATCTGGAAGAAATCCTGTTCCGTTCGGGATTGTAGGTGGCCGAGGCCAGGTGCCCGGCAGAGGGAGTTGGGCACAAATGATGGCCTGTTTCATGAGGAAAGTAAAGTCAGCTGCCCAGGTGCCTGATGTCAGTATGTAGGAGGCCTTTGGCCCTCCATGGGAAGCCAGGCTTCCTGCTTGTGGCAGCTTGCATCTGGAAGAAATCCTGTTCCGTTCAAGATTGTAGGTGGGCGAGGCCTGGTGCCCCGGCAGAGGGAGTTGGGCACAAAGGATGGCCTGTTTCCAGGGGTAAATAAAGTCAGCTGCGCAGGTGCCTGATGTCAGTTTGTAGGAGGCCTTTGGCCCTCCATGGGAAGCCAGGCTTCCTGCTTGTGGCAGCTTGCCTCTGGAAGAAATGCTGCTCCGTTCGGGATTGTAGGTGGCCGAGCCCAGTTGCCCGGCAGAGGGAGTTGGGCACAAAGGATGGGCTGTTTCCAGAAGTAAGTAAAGTCAGCTGCCCAGGTGCCTGATGTCAGTTTGTAGGAGGCTTTTGGCCCTCCATGTGAAGCCAGGCTTCCTGCTTGTGGCAGCTTGCATCTGGAAGAAATCGTGTTCCGTTCGGGATTGTAGGTGGCCGGAGCTGGGTGTCCGGATGAGGAAGTTGGACACAAAGGATAGGCTGTTTCCAGGGGTAAGTAAAGTCAGCTGCCCAGGTGCCTGATGTCAGTTTGTAGGAGGCCTTTGGCCCTCCAAGGGAAGCTAGTCCTTCCAGTTTGTGGCAGCTTGCATCTGGAAGAAATCCTGTTCCGTTCGGATTGTAGGTGGCCGAGGCCAGGTGCCCGGCAGAGGGAGTTGGGCACAAAGGATGTCCTGTTTCCAGGGGGTAAGTAAAGTCAGCTGCCCAGGTGCCTGATGTCAGTTTGTAGGAGGCCTTTGGCCCTCCATGGGAAGCCAGGCTTCCTGCTTGTGGCAGTTTGCATCTGGAAGAAATCCTGTTCCGTTCAGGATTGTAGGTGGCCGGAGCTGGGTGCCTGGCTGAGGGAGTTGGACACAAAGGATGTCCTGTTTCCAGGGGTAAGTAAAGTCAGCTGCCCAGGTGCCTGATGTCAGTTTGTAGGAGGCCTTTGTCTCTCCAAGTGAAGCCACGTTTCCAGCTTGTGGCAGCTTGCATCTGGAAGATCTCCTGTTCCGTTCGGGATTGTAGGTGGCCAAAGCTGTGGGCCCGACAGGGGAGTTGGGCACAAAGGATGGGCTGTTTCCAGGGGTAAGTAAAGTCAGCTGCCCCGGTGCCTGATGTCAGTTTGTAGGAGGCCTTTGGCCTTCCATGGGAAGCCAGGCTTCCTGCTTGTGGCAGCTTGCATCTGGAAGAAATCCTGTTTTGTTTGGGATTGTAGGAGTCCGGAGCTGGGTGCCCGGGGGAGGGAGTTGGACACAAAGGATGGGCTGTTTCCAGGGGTAAATAAAGTCAGCTGCCCAGGTGCCTGATGTCAGTTTGTAGGAGGCCTTTGGCTCTACAAGTGAAGCCACGTTTCCAGCTTGTGGCAGCTTGCATCTGGAAGAAATTCCTGTTCCGTTCGGGATTGTAGGTGGCCGAGGCCAGGTTCCCAGCAGAGGGAGGTAGGCACAAATGATGGCCTGTTTCATGAGGAAAGTAAAGTCAGCTGCCCAAGTGCCTGATGTCAGTTTGTAGGAGGCCTTTGGTCCTCCATGGGAAGCCAGGCTTCCAGCTATTGGCAGCTTGCATCGGGAAGAAATCCTGTTCCGTTCGGGATTGTAGGTGGCCGCGGCCAGGTGCCCGGCAGAGGGTGTTGGGCACAAAGGATGTCCTGTTTCCAGGGGTAAGTAAAGTCAGCTGCCCAGGTGCCTGATGTCAGTTTGTAGGAGGCCTTTGGCCCTCCATGGGAAGCCAGGCTTCCTGCTTGTGGCAGCTTGCATCTGGAAGAAATCCTGTTCCGTTCAAGATTGTAGGTGGGCGAGTCCTGGTGCCCGGCAGAAGGAGTTGGGCACAAAGGATGGCCTGTTTCCAGGTGTAAATAAAGTCAGCTGCCCAAGTGCCTGATGTCAGTTTGTAGGAGGCCTTTGGCCCTACAAGTGAAGCCACGTTTCCAGCTTGTGGCAGCTTGCATCTGGAAGAAATCCTGTTCCGTTCGGGATTGTAGGTGGCCGAGGCCAGGTTCCCAGCAGAGGGAGGTAGGCACAAATGATGGCCTGTTTTCATGAGGAAAGTAAAGTCAGCTGCCCAAGTGCCTGATGTCAGTTTGTAGGAGGCCTTTGGTCCTCCATGGGAAGCCAGGCTTCCAGCTAGTGGCAGCTTGCATCGGGAAGAACTCCTGTTCCGTTGGGGATTGTAGGTGGCCGCGGCCAGGTGCCCGGCAGAGGGAGTTGGGCACAAAGGATGTCCTGTTTCATGAGGAAAGTAAAGTCAGCTGCCCAGGTGCCTGATGTCAGTATGTAGGAGGCCTTTGGCCCTCCATGGGAAGCCAGGCTTCCTGCTTGTGGCAGCTTGCATCTGGAAGAAATCCTGTTCCGTTCAAGATTGTAGGTGGGCGAGGCCTGGTGCCCGGCAGAGGGAGTTGGGCACAAAGGATGGCCTGTTTCCAGGGGTAAATAAAGTCAGCTGCCCAGGTGCCTGATGTCAGTTTGTAGGAGGCCTTTGGCACTCCAATGGAAGCTAGTCTTCCTGTTTAAGGCAGCTTGCATCTGGAAGAAATCCTGTTCCGTTCGGGATTGTAGGTGGCCGGAGCAGGGTGCCCGGCTGAGGGAGTTGGGCACAAAGGATGTCCTGTTTCCAGGGGTAAGTAAAGTCAGCTGCCCAAGTGCCTGATGTCAGTTTGTAGGAGGCCTTTGGCCCTCCAAGTGAAGCCACGTTTCCAGCTTGTGGCAGCTTGCATCTGGAAGAAATCCTGTTCCGTTCGGGATTGTAGGTGGTCGGAGCTGGGTGCCTGGCTGAGGGAGTTGAACACAAAGGATGGGCTGTTTCCAGGGGTAAGTAAAGTCAGCTGCCCAGGTGCCTGATGTCAGTTTGTAGGAGGCCTTTGGCCCTCCAAGCGAAGCTAGTCTTTATGTTCAAGGCAGCTTGCATCTGGAAGAAATTCTGTTCCGTTCGGGATTGTAGGTGGCCGAGGCCAGGTTCCCAGCAGAGGGAGTTGGGCACAAATGATGGCCTGTTTCATGAAGAAAGTAAAGTCAGCTGCCCAAGTGCCTGATATCAGTTTGTAGGAGGCCTTTGGTCCTCCATGGGAAGCCAGGCTTCAGCCAGTGGCTGCTTGCATCGGGAAGAAATCCTGTTCCGTTCGGGATTCTAGGTGGCCAAAGCTGTGGGCCCGTCAGGGGAGTTGGGCACAAAGGATGGGCTGTTTCCAGGGGTAAGTAAAGTCAGCTGCCCAGGTGCCTGATGTCAGTTTATAGGAGGCCTTTGGTCCTCCATGAAAAGCCAGGCTTCCATTTTGTGGCAGCTTGCATCTGGAAAAAATCCTGTTCCGTTCGGGATTGTAGGTGGCCGCGGCCAGGTGCCCGGCAGAGGGAGTTGGGCACAAAGGATGTCCTGTTTCCAGGGGTAAGTAAAGTCTGCTGCCCACGTGCCTGATGTCAGTTTGTAGGAGTCCTTTGTCCCTCCAAGGGAAGCCAGGCTTCAAGTTTGTGGCAGCTTGTATCTGGAAGAAATCCTGCTCCGTTCGGGATTGTAGGTGGCCGAGGCCAGGTGCCCGGCAGAGGGAGTTGGGCACAAATGATGGCCTGTTTCATGAGGAAAGTAAAGTCATCTGCCCAGGTGCCTGATGTCAGTTTGTAGGAGGCCTTTGGCCCTCCATGGGAAGCCAGGCTTCCTGCTTGTGGCAGCTTACATCTGGAAGAAATCCTGTTCCGTTCAAGATTGTAGGTGGGCGAGGCCTGGTGCCCGGCAGAGGGAGTTGGGCACAAAGGATGGCCTGTTTCCAGGGGTAAATAAAGTCAGCTGCCCAGGTGCCTGATGTCAGTTTGTCGGAGTCCTTTGGCCCTCCAAGGGAAGCCAGGCTTCCAGTTTGGTGGCAGCTTGCATCTGGAAGAAATCCTGTTCCGTTCGGGATTGTAGGTGGCCGAGGCCAGGTTCCCAGCAGAGGGAGGTAGGCACAAATGATGGCCTGTTTCATGAGGAAAGTAAAGTCAGCTGCCCAAGTGCCTGATGTCAGTTTGTAGGAGGCCTTTGGTCCTCCATGGGAAGCCAGGCTTCCAGCTAGTGGCAGCTTGCATCGGGAAGAAATCCTGTTCCGTTCGGGATTGTAGGTGGCCGGAGCAGGGTGCCCGGCTGAGGGAGTTGGGCACAAAGGATGTCCTGTTTCCAGGGGTAAGTAAAGTCAGCTGCCCAGGTGCCTGATGTCAGTTTGTAGGAGGCCTTTGGCCCTCCAAATGAAGCCACGTTTCCAGCTTGTGGCAGCTTGCATCTGGAAGAAATCCTGTTCCGTTCGGGATTGTAGGTGGTCGGAGCTGGGTGCCTGGCTGAGGGAGTTGAACACAAAGGATGGGCTGTTTCCAGGGGTAAGTAAATTCAGCTCCCCAGGTGCCTGATGTCAGTTTGTAGGAGGCCTTTGGCCCTCCAAGGGAAGCCAGGCTTCCAGTTTGTGGCAGCTTGCATCTGGAAGAAATCCTGTTCCGTTCGGGATTGTAGGTGGCCGAGGCCAGGTTCCCAGCAGAGGGAGGTAGGCACAAATGATGGCCTGTTTCATGAGGAAAGTAAAGTCAGCTGCCCAAGTGCCTGATGTCAGTTTGTAGGAGGCCTTTGGTCCTCCATGGGAAGCCAGGCTTCCAGCTAGTGGCAGCTTGCATCGGGAAGAAATCCTGTTCCGTTCGGGATTGTAGGTGGCCGCGGCCAGGTGCCCGGCAGAGGGAGTTGGGCACAAAGGATGGCCTGTTTCCAGGGGTAAGTAAAGTCAGCTGCCCACGTGCCTGATGTCAGTTTGTAGGAGGCCTTTGGCCCTCCAAGTGAAGCCACGTTTCCAGCTTGTGGCAGCTTGCATCTGGAAGAACTCGTGTTCCGTTCGGGATTGTAGGTGGACCAAGGCCTGGTGCCCCGGCAGAGGGAGTTGAGCACAAATGATGGCCTGTTTCCAGGGGGTAAATAAAGTCAGCTGCCCGGGTGCCTGATGTCAGTTTGTAGGAGGCCTTTGGCCCTCCATGGGAAGCCAGGCTTCCAGTTTGTGGCAGCTTGAATCTGGAAGAAATCCTGTTTCGTTCGGGATTGTAGGTGGCCGAGGCCAGGTGCCCGGCAGACGGAGTTGGGCACAAATGATGGCCTGTTTCCAGGGGTAAGTAAAGTCAGCTGCCCAAGTGCCTGATGTCAGTTTGTAGGAGGCCTTTGGCTCTCCAAATGAAGCCACGTTTCCAGCTTGTGGCAGCTTGCATCTGGAAGAAATCCTGTTCCGTTCGGGATTGTAGGTGGTCGGAGCTGGGTGCCTGGCTGAGGGAGTTGAACACAAAGGATGGGCTGTTTCCAGGGATAAGTAAAGTCAGCTGCCCAGGTGCCTGATGTCAGTTTGTAGGAGGCCTTTGGCCCTCCAAGGGAAGCCAGGCTTCCAGTTTGTGGCAGCTTGCATCTGGAAGAAATCCTGTTCCGTTCGGGATTGTAGGTGGCCGAGGCCAGGTTCCCAGTAGAGGGAGGTAGGCACAAATGATGGCCTATTTCATGAGGAAAGTAAAGTCAGCTGCCCAAGTGCCTGATGTCAGTTTGTAGGAGGCCTTTGGTACTCCATGGGAAGCCAGGCTTCCAGCTAGTGGCAGCTTGCATTGGGAAGAAATCCTGTTCCGTTCGGGATTGTAGGTGGCCGCGGCCAGGTGCCCGGCAGAGGGAGTTGGGCACAAAGGATGGCCTGTTTCCAGGGGTAAGTAAAGTCAGCTGCCCACGTGCCTGATGTCAGTTTGTAGGAGGCCTTTGGCCCTCCAAGTGAAGCCACGTTTCCAGCTTCTGGCAGCTTGCATCTGGAAGAACTCGTGTTCCGTTCGGGATTGCAGGGGGCCAAGGCCTGGTGCCCGGCAGAGGGAGTTGAGCAAAAATGATGGCCTGTTTCCAGGGGTAAGTGAAGTCAGCTCCCCAGGTGCCTGATGTCAGTTTGTAGGAGGCCTTTGGCCCTCCATGGGAAGCCAGGCTTCCAGTTTGTGGCAGCTTGAATCTGGAAGAAATCCTGTTCCGTTCGGGATTGTAGGTGGCCGAGGCCAGGTGCCCAGCAGAAGGAGTTAGGAACAAATGATGGCCTGTTTCATGAGGAAAGTAAAGTCAGCTGCCCAGGTGACTGATGTCAGTTTGTAGGAGGCCTTTGGCCCTCCATGGGAAGCCAGGTTTCCAGCTTGTGGCAACTTGCATCTGGAAGAACTCCTGTTCCGTTCGGGATTGTAGGTGGCCGAAGCTGTGGGCCCGGCAGAGCGAGTTGGGCACAAAGGATGGCCTGTTTCCAGGGGTAAGTAAAGTCAGCTGCCCAGGTGCCTGATGTCAGTTTGTAGGAGGCCTTTGGCCCTCCAAGGGAAGCTTGTCTTCCAGTTTGTGGCAGCTTGCATCTGGAAGAAATCCTGTTCCGTTCGGGATTGTAGGTGGCCGAGGCCAGGTGCCCGGCAGAGGGAGTTGGGCACAAAGGATGTCCTGTTTCCTAGGGTAAGTAAAGTCAGCTGCCCAGGTGCCTGATGTCAGTTTGTGGGAGGCCTTTGGCCCTCCATGGGCAGCCAGGCTTCCTGCTTGTGGCAGCTTGCATCTGGAAGAAATCCTGTTTTGTTCGGGATTGTAGGAGTCCGGAGCTGGGTGCCCGGTAGAGGGAGTTGGGCACAAAGGATGGCCTGTTTCCAGGGGTAAGTAAAGTCAGCTGCCCAGGTGCCTGATGTCAGTTTGTAGGAGGCATTTGGCCCTCCATGGGAAGCCAGGCTTCCTGCTTGTGGCAGCTTGCATCTGGAAGATATCCTGTTCCGTTCGGGATTGTAGGTGGCCGAGGCAAGGTGCCCGGCAGAGGGAGTTGGGCACAAAGGATGGCCTGTTTCTAGGAGTAAGTATAGTCAGATGCCCAGGTGCCAGATCTCAGTTTGTAGCAGGCATTTGGCCCTCTAAAGGAAGCAAGTCTACCAGTTTGTAGCAGCTTGCATCTGGAAAAAATCCTGTTCCGTTCGGGATTGTAGGTGCACGGAGCCGAGTGCCCGGCAGAGGGAGTTGGGCACAAAGGATGGCTTCTTTCCAGGAGTAAGTAAAGTCATCTGCCCAGGTGCCTGATGTCAGCTTGTAGCAGGCATTTGGCCCTCTAAAGGAAGCTTGTCTTTCTGTTTGTAGCAGCTTGCATCTGGAAAAAATCCTGTTCTGTTCGGGATTGTAGGTGCACGGAGCCGGGTGCCCGGCAGAGGGAGTTGGGAACAAAGGATAGCCTGTTTTTAGGGGCAAGTAAAGTCCGCTTCCCAGGTGCGTGATGTCAGTTTATAGGAGGCCTTTGGCCCTCCATGGGAAGCCAGGCTTCCTGCTTGTGGCAGCTTGCATCTGGAAGAAATCCTATTCCGTTCGGGATTGTACGTGGCCGAGGCCTGGTGCCCGGCTAAGGGAGTTGGGCACAAAGGGTGGGTTGCTCAAGGGGTAAGTAAGGTCAGCTGCCCCGGTGCCTGATGTCAGTTTTTAGGAGGCCTTTGGCCCTCCAAGGGAAGCAAGTCTTCCAGTTTGTGGCAGCTTGCATCTGGAAGAAGTCCTGTTCAGTTCCGGATTGTAGGTGGCCGAGGCCAGGTGCTCGGCAGAGGGAGTTGGGCACAAAGGATGGCCTGTTTCCAGGGGTAAGTAAAGTCAGATTCCCAGGTGCCTGATGTCAGTTTGTAGGAGGCCTTTGGCCCTCCAAGGGAAGCCAGGCTTCCTGCTTGTGGCAGCTTGCATCTGGAAGAAATCCTGTTCCGTTCGGGATTGTAGGTGGCCGGAGCCGGGTGGCCTGCTGAGAGAGTTGGGCACAAATAATGGCCTGTTTCCAAGGGTAAGTAAAGTCAGCTGCCCAGGTGCCTGATGTCAGTTTGTAGGAGGCCTTTGGCCCTCCAAGGGAAGCAAGTCTACCAGTTTGTGGCAGCTTGCATCTGGAAGGAATCCTGTTGCGTTCGGGATTGTAGGTGGCCGAGGCCCGGTGCCCGGCAGAGCGAGTTGGGCGCAAAGGATGGCATGTTTTTAGGAATAAGTAAAGTCAGCTGCCCAGGTGCCTGATGTCAGTTTGTAGGAGGCTTTTGGCACTCCAAGGGAAGCCAGGCTTCCAGTTTGTGGCAGCTTGCATCTGGAAGAAATCCTGTTCCGTTCGGGATTGAAGGTGGCCGGAGCCGGGTGCCCTGCTGAGGTAGATGGGAACAAAGGATGGCCTGTTTCCAGGGGTAAGTAAAGTCAGCTGCCCAGGTGCCTGATGTCAGTTTGTAGGAGGCTTTTGGCCCTCCAAGGGAAGCCAGGCTTCCAGCTTGTGGCAGCTTGCATCTGGAAGGAATCCTGTTCCGTTCGGGATTGTAGGTGGCTGAGGCCAGGTGCCCGGCAGAGGGAGTTGGGCACAAAGGACGGCTTCTTTCCAGGGGTAAGTAAAGTCAGCTGCCCAGGTGCCTGATGTCAGTTTGTAGCAGGCATTTGGCCCTCTAAAGGAAGCTAGTCTTCCAGTTTGTAGGAGATTGCATGTGGAAAAAATCCTATTCCGTTCGGGATTGTAGGTGCGCAGAGCCACGTGCCCGGCAGAGGGAGTTGGGAACAAAGGATGGCCTGTTTTTAGGGGTAAGTAAAGTCAGCTGCCCAGGTGCCTGATGTCAGTTTGTAGGAGGCCTTTGGCACTCCAAGGGAAGCCAGGCTTCCAACTTGTAGCAGCTTGCATCTGGAAGAAATCCTATTCCATTCGGGATTGTACGTGGCCGAGGCCTGGTGCCCAGCTAAGGGAGTTGGGCACAAAGGGTGGGTTGCTCCAGGAGTAAGTAAAGTCAGCTGCCCAGGTGCCTGATGTCAGGTGGTAGCAGGCCTTTGGCCCTCTAAAGGAAGCTAGTCTTCCAGTTTGTGGCAGCTTGCATCTGGAAGAAATCCTGTTCCGTTCGGGATTGTAGGTGGCCGAGACCGGGTGCCTGGCCGTGGAGTTGGGCACAAAGGATGGCCTCTTTCCAGGAGTAAGTAAAGTCACCTAACCACGTGCCTGATGTCAGTTTGTAGGAGGCCTTTGGCCCTCCATGCGAAGCCAGGCTTCCAGTTTGTGGCAGCTTGCATCTGGAAGAAATCCTGTTCCTTTCGGGATTGAAGGTGTCATATGCCGTGTGCCCGCCACACGGAGTTGGGCACAAAGGATGGCCTGTTTCCAGGGGTAAGTAAAGTCAGCAGCCCAGGTGCCTGAAGTCAGTTTGTAGGAGGCCTTTGGCCCTCCAAGGGAAGCTAGTCTTCCAGTTTGTGGCAGCTTGCGTCTGGAAGAAATCCTGTTCCGTTCGGGATTGTAGGTGGCCGAGGCCAGGTGCCCGGCAGAGGGAGTTGGGCACAAAGGATGTCCTGTTTCCAGGGGTAAGTAAAGTCAGCTGCCCAGGTGCCTGATGTCAGTTTGTAGGAGGCCTTTGGCCCTCCATGGGAAGCCAGGCTTCCTGCTTGTGGCAGCTTACATCGGGAAGAAATCCTGTTCCGTTCGGGATTGTAGGTGGCCAAGGCCTGGTGCCCGGCAGAGGGAGTTGGGCACAAAGACTGTTTACAGGGGTAAGTAAAGTCAGCTGCCCAGGTGCCTGATGTCAGTTTGTAGGAGGCCTTTGCCCCTCCAAGGGAAGCTAGTCTTTATGTTCAAGGCAGCTTGCATCTGGAAGAAATCCTGTTCCGTTCGGGATTGTAGGTGGCCGGAGCTGGGTGCCCAGCTGAGGGAGTTGGGCACAAATGATGGCCTGTTTCCAGGGGTAAGTAAAGTCGGCTACCCAGGTGCCTGATGTCAGTTTGTAGGTGGCCTTTGGCCCTCCATGGGAAGCCAGGCTTCCAGTTTGTGGCAGCTTGCATCTGGAAGAAATCCTGTTCCGTTCGGGATTGTAGGTGGCCGAGGCCAGTAGCCGGGCTGAGGGAGTTGGGCACAAAGGATGTCCTGTTTCCAGGGGTAAGTAAAGTCAGCTGCCCAGGTGCCTGATATCAGTTTGTAGGAGGCCTTTGGCCTTCCATGGGAAACCAGGCTTCCTGCTTGTCGCAGTTTGCATCTGGAAGAAATCCTGTTCCGTTCGGGATTGTAGGTGGCCGAGGCCAGGTGCCCGGCTGAGGGAGTTAGGCACAAATGATGGCCTGTTTCATGAGGAAAGTAAAGTCAGCTGCCCAGGTGCCTGATGTCAGTTTGTAGGAGGCCTTTGGCCCTCCATGGGAAGCCAGGTTTCCAGCTTGTGGTAGCTTGCATCTGGAAGAACTCCTGTTCCGTTCCGGATTGTAGGTGGCCAAAGCTGTGGGCCCGACAGAGGGAGTTGGGCACAAAGGATGGCCTGTTTCCAGGGGTAAGTAAAGTCAGCTGCCCAGGTGTCTGATGTCAGTTTGTAGGAGGCCTTTGGCCCTCCAAGGGAAGCTAGTCTTCCAGTTTGTGGCAGCTTGCATCTGGAAGAAATCCTGTTCCGTTCGGGATTGTAGGTGGCCGAGGCCAGGTGCCCGGCAGAGGGAGTTGGGCACAAACGATGGCCAGTTTCCAGGGGTAAGTAAAGTCAGCTGCCCAGGTGCCTGATGTCAGTTTGTAGGAGGCCTTTGGTCCTCCATGGAAAGCCACGCTTCCAGCTTGTGGCAGCATGCATCTGGAAGAAATCCTGTTCCGTTCGGGATTGTAGGTGGCCGAGGCCTGGTGCCCGGCAGAGGGAGTTGGGCACAAACGATGGCCTGTTTCCAGGGGTAAGTAAAGTCAGCTGCCCTGGTGCCTGATGTCAGTTTGTAGGAGGCCTTTGGCCCTCCAAGTGAAGCCACGTTTCCAGCTTGTGGCAGCTTGCACCTGGAAGAACTCCTGTTCCGTTCGGGATTGTAGGTGGCCGAAGCTGTGGGACCGGCAGAGGGAGTTGGGAACAAAGGATGGCCTGTTTCCAGAGGTAAGGAAAGTCAGCTGCCCAGGTGCCTGATGTCAGTTTGTAGGAGGCCTTTGGCCCTCCAAGGGAAGCCAGGCTTCCTGTTTGTGGCAGCTTGCATCTGGAAGAAATCCTGTTCCGTTCAGGATTGTAGGTGGCCGAGGCCAGGTTCCCAGCAGAGGGAGGTAGGCACAAATGATGGCCTGTTTCATGAGGAAAGTAAAGTCAGCTGCCCAAGTGCCTGATGTCAGTTTGTAGGAGGACTTTGGTCCTCCATGGGAAGCCAGGCTTCCAGCTAGTGGCAGCTTGCATCGGGAAGAAATGCTGTTCCGTTCGGGATTGTAGGTGGCCGCGGCCAGGTGCCCGGCAGAGGGAGTTGGGCACAAAGGATGGCCTGTTTCCAGGGGTAAGTAAAGTCAGCTGCCCACGTGCCTGATGTCAGTTTGTGGGAGGCCTTTGGCCCTCCAAGTGAAGCCACGTTTCCAGCTTGTGGCAGCTTGCATCTGGAAGATCTCCTGTTCCTTTTGGGATTGTAGGTGGCCGAAACTGTGGGCCCGGCAGAGGGAGTTGGGCACAAAGGATGGGCTGTTTCCAGAAGTAAGTAAAGTCAGCTGCCCAGGTGCCTGATGTCAGTTTGTAGGAGGCCTTTGGCCCTCCAAGGGAAGCTAGTCTTCCCGTTTGTGGCAGCTTGCGTCTGGAAGAAATCCTGTTCCGTTCGGGATTGTAGGTGGCCGAGGCCAGTAGCCGGGCTGAGGGAGTTGGGCACAAAGGATGTCCTGTTTCCAGGGGTAAGTAAAGTCAGCTGCCCAGGTGCCTGATATCAGTTTGTAAGAGGCCTTTGGCCCTCCATGGGAAACCAGGCTTCCTGCTTGTCGCAGTTTGCATCTGGAAGAAATCCTGTTCCGTTCGGGATTGTAGGTGGCCGAGGCCAGGTGCCCGGCTGAGGGAGTTAGGCAAAAATGATGGCCTGTTTCATGAGGAAAGTAAAGTCAGCTGCCCAGGTGCCTGATGTCAGTTTGTAGGAGGCCTTTGGCCCTCCATGGGAAGCCAGGTTTCCAGCTTGTGGTAGCTTGCATCTGGAAGAACTCCTGTTCCGTTCCGGATTGTAGGTGGCCAAAGCTGTGGGCCCGACAGAGGGAGTTGGGCACAAAGGATGGCCTGTTTCCAGGGGTAAGTAAAGTCAGCTGCCCAGGTGTCTGATGTCAGTTTGTAGGAGGCCTTTGGCCCTCCAAGGGAAGCTAGTCTTCCAGTTTGTGGCAGCTTGCATCTGGAAGAAATCCTGTTCCGTTCGGGATTGTAGGTGGCCGAGGCCAGGTGCCCGGCAGAGGGAGTTGGGCACAAACGATGGCCAGTTTCCAGGGGTAAGTAAAGTCAGCTGCCCAGGTGCCTGATGTCAGTTTGTAGGAGGCCTTTGGTCCTCCATGGAAAGCCACGCTTCCAGCTTGTGGCAGCATGCATCTGGAAGAAATCCTGTTCCGTTCGGGATTGTAGGTGGCCGAGGCCTGGTGCCCGGCAGAGGGAGTTGGGCACAAACGATGGCCTGTTTCCAGGGATAAGTAAAGTCAGCTGCCCTGGTGCCTGATGTCAGTTTGTAGGAGGCCTTTGGCCCTCCAAGTGAAGCCACGTTTCCAGCTTGTGGCAGCTTGCACCTGGAAGAACTCCTGTTCCGTTCGGGATTGTAGGTGGCCGAAGCTGTGGGACCGGCAGAGGGAGTTGGGAACAAAGGATGGCCTGTTTCCAGAGGTAAGGAAAGTCAGCTGCCCAGGTGCCTGATGTCAGTTTGTAGGAGGCCTTTGGCCCTCCATGGGAAGCCAGGCTTCCAGTTTGTGGCAGCTTGCATCTGGAAGAAATCCTGTTCCGTTCAGGATTGTAGGTGGCCGAGGCCAGGTTCCCAGCAGAGGGAGGTAGGCACAAATGATGGCCTGTTTCATGAGGAAAGTAAAGTCAGCTGCCCAAGTGCCTGATGTCAGTTTGTAGGAGGACTTTGGCCCTCCATGCGAAGCCAGGCTTCCAGTTTGTGGCAGCTTGCATCTGGAAGAAATCCTGTTCCTTTCGGGATTGAAGGTGTCTTATGCCGTGTGCCCGCCACACGGAGTTGGGCACAAAGGATGGCCTGTTTCCAGGGGTAAGTAAAGTCAGCAGCCCAGGTGCCTGAAGTCAGTTTGTAGGAGGCCTTTGGCCCTCCAAGGGAAGCTAGTCTTCCAGTTTGTGGCAGCTTGCGTCTGGAAGAAATCCTGTTCCGTTCGGGATTGTAGGTGGCCGAGGCCAGGTGCCCCTCAGAGGGAGTTGGGCACAAAGGATGTCCTGTTTCCAGGGGTAAGTAAAGTCAGCTGCCCAGGTGCCTGATGTCAGTTTGTAGGAGGCCTTTGGCCCTCCATGGGAAGCCAGGCTTCCTGCTTGTGGCAGCTTACATCGGGAAGAAATCCTGTTCCGTTCGGGATTGTAGGTGGCCAAGGCCTGGTGCCCGGCAGAGGGAGTTGGGCACAAAGGAAAGACTGTTTCCAGGGGTAAGTAAAGTCAGCTGCCCAGGTGCCTGATGTCAGTTTGTAAGAGGCCTTTGCCCCTCCAAGGGAAGCTAGTCTTTATGTTCAAGGCAGCTTGCATCTGGAAGAAATCCTGTTTCGTTCGGGATTGTAGGTGGCCGGAGCTGGGTGCCCAGCTGAGGGAGTTGGGCACAAATGATGGCCTGTTTCCAGGGGTAAGTAAAGTCGGCTACCCAGGTGCCTGATGTCAGTTTGTAGGTGGCCTTTGGCCCTCCATGGGAAGCCAGGCTTCCAGTTTGTGGCAGCTTGCATCTGGAAGAAATCCTGTTCCGTTCGGGATTGTAGGTGGCCGAGGCCAGTAGCCGGGCTGAGGGAGTTGGGCACAAAGGATGTCCTGTTTCCAGGGGTAAGTAAAGTCAGCTGCCCAGGTGCCTGATATCAGTTTGTAGGAGGCCTTTGGCCCTCCATGGGAAACCAGGCTTCCTGCTTGTCGCAGTTTGCATCTGGAAGAAATCCTGTTCCGTTCGGGATTGTAGGTGGCCGAGGCCAGGTGCCCGGCTGAGGGAGTTAGGCACAAATGATGGCCTGTTTCATGAGGAAAGTAAAGTCAGCTGCCCAGGTGACTGATGTCAGTTTGTAGGAGGCCTTTGGCCCTCCATGGGAAGCCAGGTTTCCAGCTTGTGGTAGCTTGCATCTGGAAGAACTCCTGTTCCGTTCGGGATTGTAGGTGGCCAAAGCTGTGGGCCCGACAGAGGGAGTTGGGCACAAAGGATGGCCTGTTTCCAGGGGTAAGTAAAGTCAGCTGCCCAGGTGTCTGATGTCAGTTTGTAGGAGGCCTTTGGCCCTCCAAGGGAAGCTAGTCTTCCAGTTTGTGGCAGCTTGCATCTGGAAGAAATCCTGTTCCGTTCGGGATTGTAGGTGGCCGAGGCCAGGTGCCCGGCAGAGGGAGTTGGGCACAAACGATGGCCAGTTTCCTGGGGTAAGTAAAGTCAGCTGCCCAGGTGCCTGATGTCAGTTTGTAGGAGGCCTTTGGTCCTCCATGGAAAGCCACGCTTCCAGCTTGTGGCAGCATGCATCTGGAAGAAATCCTGTTCCGTTCGGGATTGTAGGTGGCCGAGGCCTGGTGCCCGGCAGAGGGAGTTGGGCACAAACGATGGCCTGTTTCCAGGGGTAAGTAAAGTCAGCTGCCCAGGTGCCTGATGTCAGTTTGTAGGAGGCCTTTGGCCCTCCAAGTGAAGCCACGTTTCCAGCTTGTGGCAGCTTGCACCTGGAAGAACTCCTGTTCCGTTCGGGATTGTAGGTGGCCGAAGCTGTGGGACCGGCAGAGGGAGTTGGGAACAAAGGATGGCCTGTTTCCAGAGGTAAGGAAAGTCAGCTGCCCAGGTGCCTGATGTCAGTTTGTAGGAGGCCTTTGGCCCTCCAAGGGAAGCCAGGCTTCCAGTTTGTGGCAGCTTGCATCTGGAAGAAATCCGGTTCCGTTCAGGATTGTAGGTGGCCGAGGCCAGGTTCCCAGCAGAGGGAGGTAGGCACAAATGATGGCCTGTTTCATGAGGAAAGTAAAGTCAGCTGCCCAAGTGCCTGATGTCAGTTTGTAGGAGGACTTTGGTCCTTCATGGGAAGCCAGGCTTCCAGCTAGTGGCAGCTTGCATCGGGAAGAAATGCTGTTCCGTTCGGGATTGTAGGTGGCCGCGGCCAGGTGCCCGGCAGAGGGAGTTGGGCACAAAGGATGGCCTGTTTCCAGGGGTAAGTAAAGTCAGCTGCCCACGTGCCTGATGTCAGTTTGTGGGAGGCCTTTGGCCCTCCAAGTGAAGCCACGTTTCCAGCTTGTGGCAGCTTGCATCTGGAAGATCTCCTGTTCCTTTTGGGATTGTAGGTGGCCGAAACTGTGGGGCCGGCAGAGGGAGTTGGGCACAAAGGATGGGCTGTTTCCAGAAGTAAGTAAAGTCAGCTGCCCAGGTGCCTGATGTCAGTTTGTAGGAGGCCTTTGGCCCTCCAAGGTAAGCTAGTCTTCCCGTTTGTGGCAGCTTGCGTCTGGAAGAAATCCTGTTCCGTTCGGGATTGTAGGTGGCCGAGGCCAGTAGCCGGGCTGAGGGAGTTGGGCACAAAGGATGTCCTGTTTCCAGGGGTAAGTAAAGTCAGCTGCCCAGGTGCCTGATATCAGTTTGTAGGAGGCCTTTGGCCCTCCATGGGAAACCAGGCTTCCTGCTTGTCGCAGTTAGCATCTGGAAGAAATCCTGTTCCGTTCAGGATTGTAGGTGGCCGAGGCCAGGTGCCCGGCTGAGGGAGTTAGGCACAAATGATGGCCTGTTTCATGAGGAAAGTAAAGTCAGCTGCCCAGGTGCCTGATGTCAGTTTGTAGGAGGCCTTTGGCCCTCCATGGGAAGCCAGGTTTCCAGCTTGTGGTAGCTTGCATCTGGAAGAACTCCTGTTCCGTTCGGGATTGTAGGTGGCCAAAGCTGTGGGCCCGACAGAGGGAGTTGGGCACAAAGGATGGCCTGTTTCCAGGGGTAAGTAAAGTCAGCTGCCCAGGTGTCTGATGTCAGTTTGTAGGAGGCCTTTGGCCCTCCAAGGGAAGCTAGTCTTCCAGTTTGTGGCAGCTTGCATCTGGAAGAAATCCTGTTCCGTTCGGGATTGTAGGTGGCCGAGGCCAGGTGCCCGGCAGAGGGAGTTGGGCACAAACGATGGCCAGTTTCCAGGGGTAAGTAAAGTCAGCTGCCCAGGTGCCTGATGTCAGTTTGTAGGAGGCCTTTGGTCCTCCATGGAAAGCCACGCTTCCAGCTTGTGGCAGCATGCATCTGGAAGAAATCCTGTTCCGTTCGGGATTGTAGGTGGCCGAGGCCTGGTGCCCGGCAGAGGGAGTTGGGCACAAACGATGGCCTGTTTCCAGGGGTAAGTAAAGTCAGCTGCCCTGGTGCCTGATGTCAGTTTGTAGGAGGCCTTTGGCCCTCCAAGTGAAGCCACGTTTCCAGCTTGTGGCAGCTTGCACGTGGAAGAACTCCTGTTCCGTTCGGGATTGTAGGTGGCCGAAGCTGTGGGACCGGCAGAGGGAGTTGGGAACAAAGGATGGCCTGTTTCCAGAGGTAAGGAAAGTCAGCTGCCCAGGTGCCTGATGTCAGTTTGTAGGAGGCCTTTGGCCCTCCAAGGGAAGCCAGGCTTCCAGTTTGTGGCAGCTTGCATCTGGAAGAAATCCTGTTCCGTTCAGGATTGTAGGTGGCCGAGGCCAGGTTCCCAGCAGAGGGAGGTAGGCACAAATGATGGCCTGTTTCATGAGGAAAGTAAAGTCAGCTGCCCAAGTGCCTGATGTCAGTTTGTAGGAGGACTTTGGTCCTCCATGGGAAGCCAGGCTTCCAGCTAGTGGCAGCTTGCATCGGGAAGAAATGCTGTTCCGTTCGGGATTGTAGGTGGCCGCGGCCAGGTGCCCGGCAGAGGGAGTTGGGCACAAAGGATGGCCTGTTTCCAGGGGTAAGTAAAGTCAGCTGCCCACGTGCCTGATGTCAGTTTGTGGGAGGCCTTTGGCCCTCCAAGTGAAGCCACGTTTCCAGCTTGTGGCAGCTTGCATCTGGAAGATCTCCTGTTCCTTTTGGGATTGTAGGTGGCCGAAACTGTGGGCCCGGCAGAGGGAGTTGGGCACAAAGGATGGGCTGTTTCCAGAAGTAAGTAAAGTCAGCTGCCCAGGTGCCTGATGTCAGCTTGTAGGAGGCCTTTGGCCCTCCAAGGGAAGCTAGTCTTCCCGTTTGTGGCAGCTTGCGTCTGGAAGAAATCCTGTTCCGTTCGGGATTGTAGGTGGCCGAGGCCAGGTGCCCGGCAGAGGGAGTTGGGCACAAAGGATGTCCTGTTTCCAGGGGTAAGTAAAGTCAGCTGCCCAGGTGCCTGATGTCAGTTTGTAGGAGGCCTTTGGCCCTCCATGGGAAGCCAGGCTTCCAGTTTATGGCAGCTTGCATCGGGAAGAAATGCTGTTCCGTTCGTTATTGTAGGTGACCGAGGCCAGTTGCCGGGCTGAGGGAGTTGGGCACAAAGGATGTCCTGTTTCCAGGGGTGAGTAAAGTCAGCTGCCCAGGTGCCTGATGTCAGTTTGTAGGAGGCCTTTGGCCCTCCAAGGGAAGCCATTCTTCCAGCTTGTGGCAGCTTGCATCTGGAAGAAATCCTGTTCCGTTCGGGATTGTATGTGGCCGAGGCCAGGTGCCCGGCTGAGCGAGTTGGGCACAAAGGATGTCCTGTTTCCAGGGGTAAGTAAAGTCAGCTGCCCAGGTGCCTGATGTCAGTTTGTAGGAGGCCTTTGGCCCTCCATGGGAAGCCAGGCTTCCTGCTTGTGGCAGTTTGCATCTGGAAGAATTCCTGTTCCGTTCGGGATTGTAGGTGGCCGGAGCTGGGTGCCTGGCTGAGGGGGTTGGACACAAAGGATGTCCTGTTTCCAGGGGTAAGTAAAGTCAGCTGCCCAGGTGCCTGATGTCAGTTTGTAGGAGGCCTTTGGCCCTCCAAGTGAAGCCACGTTTCCAGCTTGTGGCAGCTTGCATCTGGAAGAAATCCTGTTCCGTTCGGGATTGTAGGTGGCCGGAGCTTGGTGCCTGGCTGAGGGAGTTGGACACAGAGGATGGGCTGTTTCCAGGGGTGAGTAAAGTCAGCTGCCCAGGTGCCTGATGTCAGTTTGTAGGAGGCCTTTGGCCCTCCATGGGAAGCCAGGCTCCCTGCTTGTGGCAGCTTGCATCTGGAAGAAATCCTGTTCCGTTCGGGATTGTAGGTGGCCAAGGCCTGGTGCCCAGCAGAGGGAGTTGGGCACAAATGATGGACTGTTTCCAGGGGGAAGTAAAGTCAGCTGCCCAAGTGCCTGATGTCAGTTTGTAGGAGGCCTTTGGCCCTCCAAGGGAAGCTAGTCTTTATGTTCAAGGCAGCTTGCATGTGGAAGAAATCCTGTTCCGTTCGGGATTGTAGGTGGCCGGAGCTGGGTGCCCAGCTGAGGGAGTTGGGCACAAAGGATGGCCTTTTTCCAGGGGTAAGTAAAGTCAGCTGCCCAGGTGCCTGATGTCAGTTTGTAGGAGGCCTTTGGCCCTCCAAGGGAAGCTAGTCTTTATGTTCAAGGCAGCTTGCATGTGGAAGAAATCCTGTTCCGTTCGGGATTGTAGGTGGCCGGAGCTGGGTGCCCAGCTGAGGGAGTTGGGCACAAAGGATGGCCTGTTTCCAGGGGTAAGTAAAGTCAGCTGCCCAGGTGCCTGATTTCAGTTTGTAGGAGGCCTTTGGTCCTCCATGGAAAGCCATGCTTCCAGCTTGTGGCAGCATGCATCTGGAAGAAATCCTGTTCCGTTCGGGATTGTAGGTGGCCGAGGCCTGGTGCCCGGCAGAGGGTGTTGGGCACAAAGGATGTCCTGTTTCCAGAAGTAAGTAAAGTCAGCTGCCCAGGTGCCTGATGTCAGTTTGTAGGAGGCCTTTGGCCCTCCATGGGAAGCCAGGCTTCCTGCTTGTGGCAGCTTGCATCTGGAAGAAATCCTGTTCCGTTCAAGATTGTAGGTGGGCGAGGCCTGGTGCCCGGCAGAGGGAGTTGGGCACAAAGGATGGCATGTTTCCAGGGGTAAATAAAGTCAGCTGCGCAGGTGCCTGATGTCAGTTTGTAGGAGGCCTTTGGCCTTCCATGGGAAGCCAGGCTTCCTGCTTGTGGCAGTTTGCATCTGGAAGAAATCCTGTTCCGTTCAGGATTGTAGGTGGCCGGAGCTGGGTGCCTGGCTGAGGGAGTTGGACAAAAAGGATGTCCTGTTTCCAGGGGTAAGTAAAGTCAGCTGCCCAGGTGCCTGATGTCAGTTTGTAGGAGGCCTTTGGCCCTCCAAGTGAAGCCACGTTTCCAGCTTGTGGCAGCTTGCATCTGGAAGAAATCCTGTTCCGTTCGAGATTGTAGGTGGCCGGAGCTGGGTGCCTGGGTGAGGGTATTGGACACAAAAAATGGGCAGTTTCCAGGGGTAAGTAAAGTCAGCTGCCCAGATGCCTTATGTCAGTTTGTAGGAGGCCTTTGGCCCTCCAAGAAAAGCCAGGCTTCCAGTTTGTGGCAGCTTGCATCTGGAAGAAATCATGTTCCGTTCGGGATTGTAGGTGGCCGAGGCCAGGTTCCCAGCAGAGGGAGTTGGGAACAAATGATGGCCTGTTTCATGAGGAAAGTAAAGTCAGCTGCCCAAGTGCCTGATGTCAGTTTGTAGGAGGCCTTTGGTCCTCCATGGGAAGCCACGCTTCCAGCAAGTGGCAGCTTGCATCGGGAAGAACTCCTGTTCCGTTCGGGATTGCAGGGGGCCAAGGCCTGGTGCCCGGCAGAGGGAGTTGAGCACAAAAGATGGCCGGTTTCCAGGGGTAAGTAAAGTCAGCTGCCCAGGTGCCTGATGTCAGTTTGTAGGAGGCCTTTGGCCCTCCAAGTGAAGCCACGTTTCCAGCTTGTGGCAGCTTGCATCTGGAAGATCTCCTGTTCCGTTCGGGATTGTAGGTGGCCAAAGCTGTGGGCCCGGCAGGGGAGTTGGGCACAAAGGATGGGCTGTTTCCAGGGGTAAGTAAAGTCAGCTGCCCAGGTGCCTGATGTCAGTTTGTAGGAGGCCTTTGGCCCTCCATGGGAAGCCAGGCTTCCTGCTTGTGGCAGCTTGCATCTGGAAGAACTCCTGTTCCGTTCAAGATTGTAGGTGGGCGAGTCCTGGTGCCCGGCAGAGGGAGTTGGGCACAAAGGATGTCCTGTTTCCAGGGGTAAATAAAGTCAGCTGCCCAGGTGCCTGATGTCAGTTTGTAGGAGGCCTTTGGCCCTCCAAGGGAAGCTAGTCTTCCTGTTTAAGGCAGCTTGCATCTGGAAGAAATACTGTTCCGTTCGGGATTGTAGGAGGCCGAGGCCTGGTGCCCGGCAGAGGGAGTTGGGCACAAAGGATGTCCTGTTTCCAGGGGTAAGTAAAGTCAGCTGCCCAGGTGCCTGATGTCAGTTTGTAGGAGGCCTTTGGTCCTCCAAGTGAAGCCACGTTTCCAGCTTGTGGCAGCATGCATCTGGAAGAAATCCTGTTCCGTTCGGGATTGTAGGTGGTCGGAGCTGGGTGCCCGGCAGAGGGTGTTGGGCACAAAGGATGTCCTGTTTCCAGGGGTAAGTAAAGTCAGCTGCCCACGTGCCTGATGTCAGTTTGTGGGAGGCCTTTGGCCCTCCAAGTGAAGCCACGTTTCCAGCTTGTGGCAGCTTGCATCTGGAAGAACTCGTGTTCCGTTCGGGATTGCAGGGGGCCAAGGCCTGGTGCCCGGCAGAGGGAGTTGAGCACAAATGATGGCCTGTTTCCAGGGGTAAGTAAAGTCAGCTCCCCAGGTGCCTGATGTCAGTTTGTAGGAGGCCTTTGGCCCTCCATGGGAAGCCAGGCTTCCAGTTTGATGCAGCTTGAATCTGGAAGAAATCCTGTTTCGTTCGGGATTGTAGGTGGCCGAGGCCAGGTGCCCGGCAGACGGAGTTGGGCACAAATGATGGCCTGTTTCCAGGGGTAAGTAAAGTCAGCTGCCCAAGTGCCTGATGTCAGTTTGTAGGAGGCCTTTAGCTCTCCAAATGAAGCCACGTTTCCAGCTTGTGGCAGCTTGCATCTGGAAGAAATCCTGTTCCGTTCGGGATTGTAGGTGGTCGGAGCTGGGTGCCTGGCTGAGGGAGTTGAACACAAAGGATGGGCTGTTTCCAGGGGTAAGTAAAGTCAGCTGCCCAGGTGCCTGATGTCAGTTTGTAGGAGGCCTTTGGCCCTCCAAGGGAAGCCAGGCTTCCAGTTTGTGGCAGCTTGCATCTGGAAGAAATCCTGTTCCGTTCGGGATTGTAGGTGGCCGAGGCTAGGTTCCCAGTAGAGGGAGGTAGGCACAAATGATGGCCTGTTTCATGAGGAAAGTAAAGTCAGCTGCCCAAGTGCCTGATGTCAGTTTGTAGGAGGCCTTTGGTCCTCCATGGGAAGCCAGGCTTCCAGCTAGTGGCAGCTTGCCTCGGGAAGAAATCCTGTTCCGTTCGGGATTGTAGGTGGCCGCGGCCAGGTGCCCGGCAGAGGGAGTTGGGCACAAAGGATGGCCTGTTTCCAGGGGTAAGTAAAGTCAGCTGCCCACGTGCCTGATGTCAGTTTGTAGGAGGCCTTTGGCCCTCCAAGTGAAGCCACGTTTCCAGCTTGTGGCAGCTTGCATCTGGAAGAACTCGTGTTCCGTTCGGGATTGCAGGGGGCCAAGGCCTGGTGCCCGGCAGAGGGAGTTGAGCACAAATGATGGCCTGTTTCCAGGGGTAAGTAAAGTCAGCTCCCCAGGTGCCTGATGTCAGTTTGTAGGAGGCCTTTGGCCCTCCATGGGAAGCCAGGCTTCCAGTTTGTGGCAGCTTGAATCTGGAAGAAATCCTGTTTCGTTCGGGATTGTAGGTGGCCGAGGCCAGGTGCCCAGCAGAAGGAGTTAGGAACAAATGATGGCCTGTTTCATGAGGAAAGTAAATTCAGCTGCCCAGGTGACTGATGTCAGTTTGTAGGAGGCCTTTGGCCCTCCATGGGAAGCCAGGTTTCCAGCTTGTGGCAGCTTGCATCTGGAAGAACTCCTGTTCCGTTCGGGATTGTAGGTGGCCGAAGCTGTGGGCCCGGCAGAGCGAGTTGGGCACAAAGGATGGCCTGTTTCCAGGGATAAGTAAAGTCAGCTGCCCAGGTGCCTGATGTCAGTTTGTAGGAGGCCTTTGGCCCTCCAAGGGAAGCTTGTCTTCCAGTTTGTGGCAGCTTGCATCTGGAAGAAATCCTGTTCCGTTCGGGATTGTAGGTGGCCGAGGCCAGGTGCCCGGCAGAGGGAGTTGGGCACAAAGGATGTCCTGTTGCCAGGGGTAAGTAAAGTCAGCTGCCCAGGTGCCTGATGTCAGTTTGTAGGAGGCCTTTTGGCCCTCCATGGGAAGCCAGGCTTCCTGCTTGTGGCAGCTATCATCTGGAAGAAATCCTGTTTTGTTCGGGATTGTAGGAGTCCGGAGCTGGGTGCCCGGTAGAGGGAGTTGGGCACAAAGGATGGGCTGTTTCCAGGGGTAAGTAAAGTCAGCTGCCCAGGTGCCTGATGTCAGTTTGTAGGAGGCCTTTGGCCCTCCATGGGAAGTCAGGTTTCCTGCTTGTGGCAGCTTGCCTCTGGAAGAAATGCTGCTCCGTTCGGGATTGTAGGTGGCCGAGCCCAGTTGCCCGGCAGAGGGAGTTGGGCACAAAGGATGGGCTGTTTCCAGAAGTAAGTAAAGTCAGCTGCCCAGGTGCCTGATGTCAGTTTGTAGGAGGCCTTTGGCCCTCCATGGGAAGCCAGGCTTCCTGCTTGTGGCAGCTTGCCTCTGGAAGAAATGCTGTTCCGTTCGGGACTGTAGGTGGGCGAGGCCAGGTGCCCGACAGAGGGAGTTGGGCACAAAGGATGGCCTGTTTCCAGGGGTAAGTAAAGTCAGCTGCCCAGGTGCCTGATGTCAGTTTGTAGGAGGCTTTTGGCCCTCCATGGGAAGCCAGGCTTCCTGCTTGTGGCAGCTTGCATCTGGAAGAAATCGTGTTCCGTTCGGGATTGTAGGTGGCCGGAGCTGGGTGTCCGGATGAGGGAGTTGGACACAAAGGATAGGCTGTTTCCAGGGGTAAGTAAAGTCAGCTGCCCAGGTGCCTGATGTCAGTTTGTAGGAGGCCTTTGGCCCTCCAAGGGAAGCTAGTCTTCCAGTTTGTGGCAGCTTGCATCTGGAAGAAATCCTGTTCCGTTCGGGATTGTAGGTGGCCGAGGCCAGGTGCCCGGCAGAGGGAGTTGGGCACAAAGGATGTCCTGTTTCCAGGGGTAAGTAAAGTCAGCTGCCCAGGTGCCTGATGTCAGTTTGTAGGAGGCCTTTGGCCCTCCATGGGAAGCCAGGCTTCCTGCTTGTGGCAGTTTGCATCTGGAAGAAATCCTGTTCCGTTCAGGATTGTAGGTGGCCGGAGCTGGGTGCCTGGCTGAGGGAGTTGGACACAAAGGATGTCCTGTTTCCAGGGGTAAGTAAAGTCAGCTGCCCAGGTGCCTGATGTCAGTTTGTAGGAGGCCTTTGGCCCTCCAAGTGAAGCCACGTTTCCAGCTTGTGGCAGCTTGCATCTGGAAGAAATCCTGTTCCGTTCGGGATTGTAGGTGGCCGGAGCTGGGTGCCTGGCTGAGGGTGTTGGACACAAAAAATGGGCTGTTTCCAGGGGTAAGTAAAGTCAGCTGCCCAGATGCCTGATGTCAGTTTGTAGGAGGCCTTTGGCCCTTTAAGGAAGCCAGGCTTCCTGCTTGTGGCAGCTTGCATCTGGAAGAAATCCTGTTTTGTTCGGGATTGTAGGAGTCCGGAGCTGGGTGCCCGGCGGAGGGAGTTGGACACAAAGGATGGGCTGTTTCCAGGGGTTAGTAAAGTCAGCTGCCCAGGTGTCTGATGTCAGTTTGTAGGAGGCCTTTGGCCCTCCATGGGAAGCCAGGTTTCCTGCTTGTGGCAGCTTGCATCTCGAAGAACTCCTGTTCCGTTCGGGATTGTAGGGGGCCAAGGCCTGGTGCCCGGCAGAGGGAGTTGAGCACAAATGATGGCCGGTTTCCAGGGGTAAGTAAAGTCAGCTGCCCAGGTGCCTGATGTCAGTTTGTAGGAGGCCTTTGGCCCTCCAAGTGAAGCCACGTTTCCAGCTTGTGGCAGCTTGCATCTGGAAGATCTCCTGTTCCGTTCGGGATTGTAGGTGGCCAAAGCTGTGGGCCCGTCAGGGGAGTTGGGCACAAAGGATGGGCTGTTTCCAGGGGTAAGTAAAGTCAGCTGCCCAGGTGCCTGATGTCAGTTTGTAGGAGGCCTTTGGCCCTCCATGGGAAGCCAGGCTTCCTGCTTGTGGCAGCTTGCATCTGGAAGAAATCCTGTTTTGTTCGGGATTGTAGGAGTCCGGAGCTGGGTGCCCGGCGGAGGGAGTTGGACACAAAGGATGGGCTGTTTTCAGGGGTAAGTAAAGTCAGCTGCCCAGGTGCCTGATGTCAGTTTGTAGGAGGCCTTTGGCCCTCCATGGGAAGCCAGGTTTCCTGCTTGTGGCAGCTTGCATCTGGAAGAACTCCTGTTCCGTTCGGGATTGTAGGGGCCAAGGCCTGGTGCCCGGCAGAGGGAGTTGAGCACAAATGATGGCCGGTCTCCAGGGGTAAGTAAAGTCAGCTGCCCAGGTGCCTGATGTCAGTTTGTAGGAGGCCTTTGGCCCTCCATGGGAAGCCAGGCTTCCAGTTTGTGGCAGCTTGCATCTGGAAGAAATCCTGTTTCGTTCGGGATTGTAGGAGGCCGAGGCCAGGTGCCCAGCAGAGGGAGTTGGGCACAAATGATGGCCTGTTTCATGAGGAAAGTAAAGTCAGCTGCCCAGGTGCCTGATGTCAGTTTGTAGGAGGCCTTTGGTCCTCCATGGAAAGCCATGCTTCCATCTTGTGGCAGCATGCATCTGGAAGAAATCCTGTTCCGTTCGGGATTGTAGTTGGCCGAGGCCTGGTGCCCGGCAGAGGGTGTTGGGCACAAAGGATGTCCTGTTTCCAGGGGTAAGTAAAGTCAGCTGCCCAGGTGCCTGATGTCAGTTTGTAGGAGGCCTTTGGCCCTCCATGGGAAGCCAGGCTTCCTGCTTGTGGCAGCTTGCATCTGGAAGAAATCCTGTTCCGTTCAAGATTGTAGGTGGGCGAGTCCTGGTGCCCGGCAGAGGGAGTTGGGCACAAAGGATGGCCTGTTTCCAGGGGTAAATAAAGTCAGCTGCCCAGGTGCCTGATGTCAGTTTGTAGGAGGCCTTTGGCCCTCCAAGGGAAGCTAGTCTTCCTGTTTAAGGCAGCTTGCATCTGGAAGAAATACTGTTCCGTTCGGGATTGTAGGTGGCCGAGGCCTGGTGCCCGGCAGAGGGAGTTGGGCACAAAGGATGTCCTGTTTCCAGGGGTAAGTAAAGTCAGCTGCCCAAGTGCCTGATGTCAGTTTGTAGGAGGCCTTTGGCCCTCCAAGTGAAGCCACGTTTCCAGCTTGTGGCAGCTTGCATCTGGAAGAAATCCTGTTCCGTTCGGGATTGTAGGTGGTCGGAGCTGGGTGCCTGGCTGAGGGAGTTGAACACAAAGGATGGGCTGTTTCCAGGGGTAAGTAAAGTCAGCTGCCCAGGTGCCTGATGTCAGTTTGTAGGAGGCCTTTGGCCCTCCATGGGAAGCCAGGCTTCCAGTTTGTGGCAGCTTGCATCTGGAAGAAATCCTGTTCCGTTCGGGATTGTAGGTGGCCGAGGCCAGGTTCCCAGCAGAGGGAGGTAGGCACAAATGATGGCCTGTTTCATGAGGAAAGTAAAGTCAGCTGCCCAAGTGCCTGATGTCAGTTTGTAGGAGGCCTTTGGTCCTCCATGGGAAGCCAGGCTTCCAGCTAGTGGCATCTTGCATCGGGAAGAAATCCTGTTCCGTTCGGGATTGTAGGTGGCCGCGGCCAGGTGCCCGGCAGAGGGAGTTGGGCACAAAGGATGGCCAGTTTCCAGGGGTAAGTAAAGTCTGCTGCCCACGTGCCTGATGTCAGTTTGTAGGAGTCATTTGGCCCTCCAAGGGAAGCCAGGCTTCAAGTTTGTGGCAGCTTGTATCTGGAAGAAATCCTGTTCCGTTCGGGATTGTAGGTGGCCGAGGCCAGGTGCCCGGCAGAGGGAGTTGGGCACAAATGATGGCCTGTTTCATGAGGAAAGTAAAGTCAGCTGCCCAGGTGCCTGATGTCAGTATGTAGGAGGCCTTTGGCCCTCCATGGGAAGCCAGGCTTCCTGCTTGTGGCAGCTTGCATCTGGAAGAAATCCTGTTCCGTTCAAGATTGTAGGTGGGCGAGGCCTGGTGCCCGGCAGAGGGAGTTGGGCACAAAGGATGGCCTGTTTCCAGGGGTAAATAAAGTCAGCTGCGCAGGTGCCTGATGTCAGTTTGTAGGAGGCCTTTGGCCCTCCATGGGAAGCCAGGCTTCCTGCTTGTGGCAGCTTGCCTCTGGAAGAAATGCTGCTCCGTTCGGGATTGTAGGTGGCCGAGCCCAGTTGCCCGGCAGAGGGAGTTGGGCACAAAGGATGGGCTGTTTCCAGAAGTAAGTAAAGTCAGCTGCCCAGGTGCCTGATGTCAGTTTGTAGGAGGCCTTTGGCCCTCCATGGGAAGCCAGGCTTCCTGCTTGTGGCAGCTTGCCTCTGGAAGAAATGCTGTTCCGTTCGGGACTGTAGGTGGGCGAGGCCAGGTGCCCGGCAGAAGGAGTTGGGCACAAAGGATGGCCTGTTTCCAGGGGTAAGTAAAGTCAGCTGCCCAGGTGCCTGATGTCAGTTTGTAGGAGTCTTTTGGCCCTCCATGGGAAGCCAGGCTTCCTGCTTGTGGCAGCTTGCATCTGGAAGAAATCGTGTTCCGTTCGGGATTGTAGGTGGCCGGAGCTGGGTGTCCGGATGAGGGAGTTGGACACAAAGGATAGGCTGTTTCCAGGGGTAAGTAAAGTCAGCTGCCCAGGTGCCTGATGTCAGTTTGTAGGAGGCCTTTGGCCCTCCAAGGGAAGCTAGTCTTCCAGTTTGTGGCAGCTTGCATCTGGAAGAAATCCTGTTCCGTTCGGGATTGTAGGTGGCCGAGGCCAGGTGCCCGGCAGAGGGAGTTGGGCACAAAGGATGTCCTGTTTCCAGGGGTAAGTAAAGTCAGCTGCCCAGGTGCCTGATGTCAGTTTGTAGGAGGCCTTTGGCCCTCCATGGGAAGCCAGGCTTCCTGCTTGTGGCAGTTTGCATCTGGAAGAAATCCTGTTCCGTTCAGGATTGTAGGTGGCCGGAGCTGGGTGCCTGGCTGAGGGAGTTGGACACAAAGGATGTCCTGTTTCCAGGGGTAAGTAAAGTCAGCTGCCCAAGTGCCTGATGTCAGTTTGTAGGAGGCCTTTGGCCCTCCAAGTGAAGCCACGTTTCCAGCTTGTGGCAGCTTGCATCTGGAAGATCTCCTGTTCCGTTCGGGATTGTAGGTGGCCAAAGCTGTGGGCCCGACAGGGGAGTTGGGCACAAAGGATGGGCTGTTTCCTGGGGTAAGTAAAGTCAGCTGCCCCGGTGCCTGATGTCAGTTTGTAGGAGGCCTTTGGCCTTCCATGGGAAGCCAGGCTTCCTGCTTGTGGCAGCTTGCATCTGGAAGAAATCCTGTTTTGTTCGGGATTGTAGGAGTCCGGAGCTGGGTGCCCGGGGGAGGGAGTTGGACACAAAGGATGGGCTGTTTCCAGGGGTAAGTAAAGTCAGCTGCCCAGGTGCCTGATGTCAGTTTGTAGGAGGCCTTTGGCCCTCCATGGGAAGCCAGGCTTCCTGCTTGTGGCAGCTTGCATCTGGAAGGACTCCTGTTCCGTTCAAGATTGTAGGTGGGCGAGTCCTGGTGCCCGGCAGAAGGAGTTGGGCACAAAGGATGGCCTGTTTCCAGGGGTAAATAAAGTCAGCTGCCCAGGTGCCTGATGTCAGTTTGTAGGAGGCCTTTGGCCCTCTAAGGGAAGCTAGTCTTCCTGTTTAAGGCAGCTTGCATCTGGAAGAAATCCTGTTTCGTTCGGGATTGTAGGAGGCCGAGGCCAGGTGCCCAGCAGAGGGAGTTGGGCACAAATGATGGCCTGTTTCATGAGGAAAGTAAAGTCAGCTCCCCAGGTGCCTGATGTCAGTTTGTCGGAGGCCTTTGGCCCTCCATGGGAAGCCAGGCTTCCTGCTTGTGGCAGCTTGCATCTGGAAGAAATCCTGTTCCGTTCAAGATTGTAGGTGGGCGAGTCCTGGTGCCCGGCAGAAGGAGTTGGGCACAAAGGATGGCCTGTTTCCAGGTGTAAATAAAGTCAGCTGCCCAAGTGCCTGATGTCAGTTTGTAGGAGGCCTTTGGCCCTACAAGTGAAGCCACGTTTCCAGCTTGTGGCAGCTTGCATCTGGAAGAAATCCTGTTCCGTTCGGGATTGTAGGTGGCCGAGGCCAGGTTCCCAGCAGAGGGAGGTAGGCACAAATGATGGCCTGTTTCATGAGGAAAGTAAAGTCAGCTGCCCAAGTGCCTGATGTCAGTTTGTAGGAGGCCTTTGGTCCTCCATGGGAAGCCAGGCTTCCAGCTATTGGCAGCTTGCATCGGGAAGAAATCCTGTTCCGTTCGGGATTGTAGGTGGCCGCGGCCAGGTGCCCGGCAGAGGGTGTTGGGCACAAAGGATGTCCTGTTTCCAGGGGTAAGTAAAGTCAGCTGCCCAGGTGCCTGATGTCAGTTTGTAGGAGGCCTTTGGCCCTCCATGGGAAGCCAGGCTTCCTGCTTGTGGCAGCTTGCATCTGGAAGAAATCCTGTTCCGTTCAAGATTGTAGGTGGGCGAGTCCTGGTGCCCGGCAGAAGGAGTTGGGCACAAAGGATGGCCTGTTTCCAGGTGTAAATAAAGTCAGCTGCCCAAGTGCCTGATGTCAGTTTGTAGGAGGCCTTTGGCCCTACAAGTGAAGCCACGTTTCCAGCTTGTGGCAGCTTGCATCTGGAAGAAATCCTGTTCCGTTCGGTATTGTAGGTGGCCGAGGCCAGGTTCCCAGCAGAGGGAGGTAGGCACAAATGATGGCCTGTTTCATGAGGAAAGTAAAGTCAGCTGCCCAAGTGCCTGATGTCAGTTTGTAGGAGGCCTTTGGTCCTCCATGGGAAGCCAGGCTTCCAGCTAGTGGCAGCTTGCATCGGGAAGAAATCCTGTTCCGTTCGGGATTGTAGGTGGCCGCGGCCAGGTGCCCGGCAGAGGGAGTTGGGCACAAAGGATGTCCTGTTTCCAGGGGTAAGTAAAGTCTGCTGCCCACGTGCCTGATGTCAGTTTGTAGGAGGCCTTTGGCCCTCCAAGGGAAGCCAGGCTTCAAGTTTGTGGCAGCTTGTATCTGGAAGAAATCCTGTTCCGTTCGGGATTGTAGGTGGCCGAGGCCAGGTGCCCGGCAGAGGGAGTTGGGCACAAATGATGGCCTGTTTCATGAGGAAAGTAAAGTCAGCTGCCCAGGTGCCTGATGTCAGTATGTAGGAGGCCTTTGGCCCTCCATGGGAAGCCAGGCTTCCTGCTTGTGGCAGCTTGCATCTGGAAGAAATCCTGTTCCGTTCAAGATTGTAGGTGGGCGAGGCCTGGTGCCCGGCAGAGGGAGTTGGGCACAAAGGATGGCCTGTTTCCAGGGGTAAATAAAGTCAGCTGCGCAGGTGCCTGATGTCAGTTTGTAGGAGGCCTTTGGCCCTCCATGGGAAGCCAGGCTTCCAGTTTGTGGCAGCTTGCCTCTGGAAGAAATGCTGCTCCGTTCGGGATTGTAGGTGGCCGAGCCCAGTTGCCCGGCAGAGGGAGTTGGGCACAAAGGATGGGCTGTTTCCAGAAGTAAGTAAAGTCAGCTGCCCAGGTGCCTGATGTCAGTTTGTAGGAGGCTTTTGGCCCTCCATGGGAAGCCAGGCTTCCTGCTTGTGGCAGCTTGCATCTGGAAGAACTCCTGTTCCGTTCAAGATTGTAGGTGGGCGAGTCCTGGTGCCCGGCAGAAGGAGTTGGGCACAAAGGATGGCCTGTTTCCAGGGGTAAATAAAGTCAGCTGCCCAGGTGCCTGATGTCAGTTTGTAGGAGGCCTTTGGCCCTCTAAGGGAAGCTAGTCTTCCTGTTTAAGGCAGCTTGCATCTGGAAGAAATCCTGTTTCGTTCGGGATTGTAGGAGGCCGAGGCCAGGTGCCCAGCAGAGGGAGTTGGGCACAAATGATGGCCTGTTTCATGAGGAAAGTAAAGTCAGCTCCCCAGGTGCCTGATGTCAGTTTGTCGGAGGCCTTTGGCCCTCCATGGGAAGCCAGGCTTCCTGCTTGTGGCAGCTTGCATCTGGAAGAAATCCTGTTCCGTTCAAGATTGTAGGTGGGCGAGTCCTGGTGCCCGGCAGAAGGAGTTGGGCACAAAGGATGGCCTGTTTCCAGGTGTAAATAAAGTCAGCTGCCCAAGTGCCTGATGTCAGTTTGTAGGAGGCCTTTGGCCCTACAAGTGAAGCCACGTTTCCAGCTTGTGGCAGCTTGCATCTGGAAGAAATCCTGTTCCGTTCGGGATTGTAGGTGGCCGAGGCCAGGTTCCCAGCAGAGGGAGGTAGGCACAAATGATGGCCTGTTTCATGAGGAAAGTAAAGTCAGCTGCCCAAGTGCCTGATGTCAGTTTGTAGGAGGCCTTTGGTCCTCCATGGGAAGCCAGGCTTCCAGCTATTGGCAGCTTGCATCGGGAAGAAATCCTGTTCCGTTCGGGATTGTAGGTGGCCGCGGCCAGGTGCCCGGCAGAGGGTGTTGGGCACAAAGGATGTCCTGTTTCCAGGGGTAAGTAAAGTCAGCTGCCCAGGTGCCTGATGTCAGTTTGTAGGAGGCCTTTGGCCCTCCATGGGAAGCCAGGCTTCCTGCTTGTGGCAGCTTGCATCTGGAAGAAATCCTGTTCCGTTCAAGATTGTAGGTGGGCGAGTCCTGGTGCCCGGCAGAAGGAGTTGGGCACAAAGGATGGCCTGTTTCCAGGTGTAAATAAAGTCAGCTGCCCAAGTGCCTGATGTCAGTTTGTAGGAGGCCTTTGGCCCTACAAGTGAAGCCACGTTTCCAGCTTGTGGCAGCTTGCATCTGGAAGAAATCCTGTTCCGTTCGGTATTGTAGGTGGCCGAGGCCAGGTTCCCAGCAGAGGGAGGTAGGCACAAATGATGGCCTGTTTCATGAGGAAAGTAAAGTCAGCTGCCCAAGTGCCTGATGTCAGTTTGTAGGAGGCCTTTGGTCCTCCATGGGAAGCCAGGCTTCCAGCTAGTGGCAGCTTGCATCGGGAAGAAATCCTGTTCCGTTCGGGATTGTAGGTGGCCGCGGCCAGGTGCCCGGCAGAGGGAGTTGGGCACAAAGGATGTCCTGTTTCCAGGGGTAAGTAAAGTCTGCTGCCCACGTGCCTGATGTCAGTTTGTAGGAGGCCTTTGGCCCTCCAAGGGAAGCCAGGCTTCAAGTTTGTGGCAGCTTGTATCTGGAAGAAATCCTGTTCCGTTCGGGATTGTAGGTGGCCGAGGCCAGGTGCCCGGCAGAGGGAGTTGGGCACAAATGATGGCCTGTTTCATGAGGAAAGTAAAGTCAGCTGCCCAGGTGCCTGATGTCAGTATGTAGGAGGCCTTTGGCCCTCCATGGGAAGCCAGCCTTCCTGCTTGTGGCAGCTTGCATCTGGAAGAAATCCTGTTCCGTTCAAGATTGTAGGTGGGCGAGGCCTGGTGCCCGGCAGAGGGAGTTGGGCACAAAGGATGGCCTGTTTCCAGGGGTAAATAAAGTCAGCTGCGCAGGTGCCTGATGTCAGTTTGTAGGAGGCCTTTGGCCCTCCATGGGAAGCCAGGCTTCCAGTTTGTGGCAGCTTGCCTCTGGAAGAAATGCTGCTCCGTTCGGGATTGTAGGTGGCCGAGCCCAGTTGCCCGGCAGAGGGAGTTGGGCACAAAGGATGGGCTGTTTCCAGAAGTAAGTAAAGTCAGCTGCCCAGGTGCCTGATGTCAGTTTGTAGGAGGCTTTTGGCCCTCCATGGGAAGCCAGGCTTCCTGCTTGTGGCAGCTTGCATCTGGAAGAACTCCTGTTCCGTTCAAGATTGTAGGTGGGCGAGTCCTGGTGCCCGGCAGAAGGAGTTGGGCACAAAGGATGGCCTGTTTCCAGGGGTAAATAAAGTCAGCTGCCCAGGTGCCTGATGTCAGTTTGTAGGAGGCCTTTGGCCCTCTAAGGGAAGCTAGTCTTCCTGTTTAAGGCAGCTTGCATCTGGAAGAAATCCTGTTTCGTTCGGGATTGTAGGAGGCCGAGGCCAGCTGCCCAGCAGAGGGAGTTGGGCACAAATGATGGCCTGTTTCATGAGGAAAGTAAAGTCAGCTCCCCAGGTGCCTGATGTCAGTTTGTAGGAGGCCTTTGGCCCTCCATGGGAAGCCAGGCTTCCTGCTTGTGGCAGCTTGCATCTGGAAGAAATCCTGTTCCGTTCAAGATTGTAGGTGGGCGAGTCCTGGTGCCCGGCAGAAGGAGTTGGGCACAAAGGATGGCCTGTTTCCAGGTGTAAATAAAGTCAGCTGCCCAAGTGCCTGATGTCAGTTTGTAGGAGGCCTTTGGCCCTACAAGTGAAGCCACGTTTCCAGCTTGTGGCAGCTTGCATCTGGAAGAAATCCTGTTCCGTTCGGGATTGTAGGTGGCCGAGGCCAGGTTCCCAGCAGAGGGAGGTAGGCACAAATGATGGCCTGTTTCATGAGGAAAGTAAAGTCAGCTGCCCAAGTGCCTGATGTCAGTTTGTAGGAGGCCTTTGGTCCTCCATGGGAAGCCAGGCTTCCAGCTAGTGGCAGCTTGCATCGGGAAGAAATCCTGTTCCGTTCGGGATTGTAGGTGGCCGCGGCCAGGTGCCCGGCAGAGGGTGTTGGGCACAAAGGATGTCCTGTTTCCAGGGGTAAGTAAAGTCAGCTGCCCAGGTGCCTGATGTCAGTTTGTAGGAGGCCTTTGGCCCTCCATGGGAAGCCAGGCTTCCTGCTTGTGGCAGCTTGCATCTGGAAGAAATCCTGTTCCGTTCAAGATTGTAGGTGGGCGAGTCCTGGTGCCCGGCAGAAGGAGTTGGGCACAAAGGATGGCCTGTTTCCAGGTGTAAATAAAGTCAGCTGCCCAAGTGCCTGATGTCAGTTTGTAGGAGGCCTTTGGCCCTACAAGTGAAGCCACGTTTCCAGCTTGTGGCAGCTTGCATCTGGAAGAAATCCTGTTCCGTTCGGGATTGTAGGTGGCCGAGGCCAGGTTCCCAGCAGAGGGAGGTAGGCACAAATGATGGCCTGTTTCATGAGGAAAGTAAAGTCAGCTGCCCAAGTGGCTGATGTCAGTTTGTAGGAGGCCTTTGGTCCTCCATGGGAAGCCAGGCTTCCAGCTAGTGGCAGCTTGCATCGGGAAGAAATCCTGTTCCGTTCGGGATTGTAGGTGGCCGCGGCCAGGTGCCCGGCAGAGGGAGTTGGGCACAAAGGATGTCCTGTTTCCAGGGGTAAGTAAAGTCTGCTGCCCACGTGCCTGATGTCAGTTTGTAGGAGGCCTTTGGCCCTCCAAGGGAAGCCAGGCTTCAAGTTTGTGGCAGCTTGTATCTGGAAGAAATCCTGTTCCGTTCGGGATTGTAGGTGGCCGAGGCCAGGTGCCCGGCAGACGGAGTTGGGCACAAATGATGGCCTGTTTCATGAGGAAAGTAAAGTCAGCTGCCCAGGTGCCTGATGTCAGTATGTAGGAGGCCTTTGGCCCTCCATGGGAAGCCAGGCTTCCTGCTTGTGGCAGCTTGCATCTGGAAGAAATCCTGTTCCGTTCAAGATTGTAGGTGGGCGAGGCCTGGTGCCCGGCAGAGGGAGTTGGGCACAAAGGATGGCCTGTTTCCAGGGGTAAATAAAGTCAGCTGCCCAGGTGCCTGATGTCAGTTTGTAGGAGGCCTTTGGCCCTCCAAGTGAAGCCACGTTTCCAGCTTGTGGCAGCTTGCATCTGGAAGAAATCCTGTTCCGTTCGGGATTGTAGGTGGTCGGAGCTGGGTGCCTGGCTGAGGGAGTTGAACACAAAGGATGGGCTGTTTCCAGGGGTAAGTAAAGTCAGCTGCCCAGGTGCCTGATGTCAGTTTGTAGGAGGCCTTTGGCCCTCCAAGCGAAGCTAGTCTTTATGTTCAAGGCAGCTTGCATCTGGAAGAAATTCTGTTCCGTTCGGGATTGTAGGTGGCCGAGGCCAGGTTCCCAGCAGAGGGAGTTGGGCACAAATGATGGCCTGTTTCATGAAGAAAGTAAAGTCAGCTGCCCAAGTGCCTGATATCAGTTTGTAGGAGGCCTTTGGTCCTCCATGGGAAGCCAGGCTTCCAGCCAGTGGCTGCTTGCATCGGGAAGAAATCCTGTTCCGTTCGGGATTCTAGGTGGCCAAAGCTGTGGGCCCGTCAGGGGAGTTGGGCACAAAGGATGGGCTGTTTCCAGGGGTAAGTAAAGTCAGCTGCCCAGGTGCCTGATGTCAGTTTATAGGAGGCCTTTGGTCCTCCATGAAAAGCCAGGCTTCCATTTTGTGGCAGCTTGCATCTGGAAAAAATCCTGTTCCGTTCGGGATTGTAGGTGGCCGCGGCCAGGTGCCCGGCAGAGGGAGTTGGGCACAAAGGATGTCCTGTTTCCAGGGGTAAGTAAAGTCTGCTGCCCACGTGCCTGATGTCAGTTTGTAGGAGTCCTTTGTCCCTCCAAGGGAAGCCAGGCTTCAAGTTTGTGGCAGCTTGTATCTGGAAGAAATCCTGTTCCGTTCGGGATTGTAGGTGGCCGAGGCCAGGTGCCTGGCAGAGGGAGTTGGGCACAAATGATGGCCTGTTTCATGAGGAAAGTAAAGTCATCTGCCCAGGTGCCTGATGTCAGTTTGTAGGAGGCCTTTGGCCCTCCATGGGAAGCCAGGCTTCCTGCTTGTGGCAGCTTGCATCTGGAAGAAATCCTGTTCCGTTCAAGATTGTAGGTGGGCGAGGCCTGGTGCCCGGCAGAGGGAGTTGGGCACAAAGGATGGCCTGTTTCCAGGGGTAAATAAAGTCAGCTGCCCAGGTGCCTGATGTCAGTTTGTAGGAGTCCTTTGGCCCTCCAAGGGAAGCCAGGCTTCCAGTTTGTGGCAGCTTGCATCTGGAAGAAATCCTGTTCCGTTCGGGATTGTAGGTGGCCGAGGCCAGGTTCCCAGCAGAGGGAGGTAGGCACAAATGATGGCCTGTTTCATGAGGAAAGTAAAGTCAGCTGCCCAAGTGCCTGATGTCAGTTTGTAGGAGGCCTTTGGTCCTCCATGGGAAGCCAGGCTTCCAGCTAGTGGCAGCTTGCATCGGGAAGAAATCCTGTTCCGTTCGGGATTGTAGGTGGCCGGAGCAGGGTGCCCGGCTGAGGGAGTTGGGCACAAAGGATGTCCTGTTTCCAGGGGTAAGTAAAGTCAGCTGCCCAGGTGCCTGATGTCAGTTTGTAGGAGGCCTTTGGCCCTCCAAATGAAGCCACGTTTCCAGCTTGTGGCAGCTTGCATCTGGAAGAAATCCTGTTCCGTTCGGGATTGTAGGTGGTCGGAGCTGGGTGCCTGGCTGAGGGAGTTGAACACAAAGGATGGGCTGTTTCCAGGGGTAAGTAAATTCAGCTGCCCAGGTGCCTGATGTCAGTTTGTAGGAGGCCTTTGGCCCTCCAAGGGAAGCCAGGCTTCCAGTTTGTGGCAGCTTGCATCTGGAAGAAATCCTGTTCCGTTCGGGATTGTAGGTGGCCGAGGCCAGGTTCCCAGCAGAGGGAGGTAGGCACAAATGATGGCCTGTTTCATGAGGAAAGTAAAGTCAGCTGCCCAAGTGCCTGATGTCAGTTTGTAGGAGGCCTTTGGTCCTCCATGGGAAGCCAGGCTTCCAGCTAGTGGCAGCTTGCATCGGGAAGAAATCCTGTTCCGTTCGGGATTGTAGGTGGCCGCGGCCAGGTGCCCGGCAGAGGGAGTTGGGCACAAAGGATGGCCTGTTTCCAGGGGTAAGTAAAGTCAGCTGCCCACGTGCCTGATGTCAGTTTGTAGGAGGCCTTTGGCCCTCCAAGTGAAGCCACGTTTCCAGCTTGTGGCAGCTTGCATCTGGAAGAACTCGTGTTCCGTTCGGGATTGTAGGTGGACCAAGGCCTGGTGCCCGGCAGAGGGAGTTGAGCACAAATGATGGCCTGTTTCCAGGGGTAAATAAAGTCAGCTGCCCGGGTGCCTGATGTCAGTTTGTAGGAGGCCTTTGGCCCTCCATGGGAAGCCAGGCTTCCAGTTTGTGGCAGCTTGAATCTGGAAGAAATCCTGTTTCGTTCGGGATTGTAGGTGGCCGAGGCCAGGTGCCCGGCAGACGGAGTTAGGCACAAATGATGGCCTGTTTCCAGGGGTAAGTAAAGTCAGCTGCCCAAGTGCCTGATGTCAGTTTGTAGGAGGCCTTTGGCTCTCCAAATGAAGCCACGTTTCCAGCTTGTGGCAGCTTGCATCTGGAAGAAATCCTGTTCCGTTCGGGATTGTAGGTGGTCGGAGCTGGGTGCCTGGCTGAGGGAGTTGAACACAAAGGATGGGCTGTTTCCAGGGATAAGTAAAGTCAGCTGCCCAGGTGCCTGATGTCAGTTTGTAGGAGGCCTTTGGCCCTCCAAGGGAAGCCAGGCTTCCAGTTTGTGGCAGCTTGCATCTGGAAGAAATCCTGTTCCGTTCGGGATTGTAGGTGGCCGAGGCCAGGTTCCCAGTAGAGGGAGGTAGGCACAAATGATGGCCTATTTCATGAGGAAAGTAAAGTCAGCTGCCCAAGTGCCTGATGTCAGTTTGTAGGAGGCCTTTGGTACTCCATGGGAAGCCAGGCTTCCAGCTAGTGGCAGCTTGCATCGGGAAGAAATCCTGTTCCGTTCGGGATTGTAGGTGGCCGCGGCCAGGTGCCCGGCAGAGGGAGTTGGGCACAAAGGATGGCCTGTTTCCAGGGGTAAGTAAAGTCAGCTGCCCAGGTGCCTGATGTCAGTTTGTAGGAGGCCTTTGGCCCTCCAAGTGAAGCCACGTTTCCAGCTTCTGGCAGCTTGCATCTGGAAGAACTCGTGTTCCGTTCGGGATTGCAGGGGGCCAAGGCCTGGTGCCCGGCAGAGGGAGTTGAGCAAAAATGATGGCCTGTTTCCAGGGGTAAGTGAAGTCAGCTCCCCAGGTGCCTGATGTCAGTTTGTAGGAGGCCTTTGGCCCTCCATGGGAAGCCAGGCTTCCAGTTTGTGGCAGCTTGAATCTGGAAGAAATCCTGTTTCGTTCGGGATTGTAGGTGGCCGAGGCCAGGTGCCCAGCAGAAGGAGTTAGGAACAAATGATGGCCTGTTTCATGAGGAAAGTAAAGTCAGCTGCCCAGGTGACTGATGTCAGTTTGTAGGAGGCCTTTGGCCCTCCATGGGAAGCCAGGTTTCCAGCTTGTGGCAACTTGCATCTGGAAGAACTCCTGTTCCGTTCGGGATTGTAGGTGGCCGAAGCTGTGGGCCCGGCAGAGCGAGTTGGGCACAAAGGATGGCCTGTTTCCAGGGGTAAGTAAAGTCAGCTGCCCAGGTGCCTGATGTCAGTTTGTAGGAGGCCTTTGGCCCTCCAAGGGAAGCTTGTCTTCCAGCTTGTGGCAGCTTGCATCTGGAAGAAATCCTGTTCCGTTCGGGATTGTAGGTGGCCGAGGCCAGGTGCCCGGCAGAGGGAGTTGGGCACAAAGGATGTCCTGTTTCCTAGGGTAAGTAAAGTCAGCTGCCCAGGTGCCTGATGTCAGTTTGTGGGAGGCCTTTGGCCCTCCATGGGAAGCCAGGCTTCCTGCTTGTGGCAGCTTGCATCTGGAAGAAATCCTGGTTTGTTCGGGATTGTAGGAGTCCGGAGCTGGGTGCCCGGTAGAGGGAGTTGGGCACAAAGGATGGGCTGTTTCCAGGGGTAAGTAAAGTCAGCTGCCCAGGTGCCTGATCTCAGTTTGTAGGAGGCCTTTGGCCCTCCATGGGAAGTCAGGTTTCCTGCTTGTGACAGCTTGCCTCTGGAAGAAATGCTGCTCCGTTCGGGATTGTAGGTGGCCGAGCCCAGTTGCCCGGCAGAGGGAGTTGGGCACAAAGGATGTCATGTTTCCAGAAGTAAGTAAAGTCAGCTGCCCAGGTGCCTGATGTCAGTTTGTAGGAGGCTTTTGGCCCTCCATGGGAAGCCAGGCTTCCTGCTTGTGGCAGCTTGCCTCTTGAAGAAATGCTGTTCCGTTCGGGACTGTAGGTGGGCGAGGCCAGGTGCCCGGCAGAGGGAGTTGGGCACAAAGGATGGCCTGTTTCCAGGGGTAAGTAAAGTCAGCTGCCCAGGTGCCTGATGTCAGTTTGTAGGAGGCCTTTGGCCCTCCATGGGAAGCCAGGCTTCCTGCTTGTGGCAGCTTGCATCTGGAAGAAATCGTGTTCCGTTCGGGATTGTAGTTGGCCGGAGCTGGGTGTCCGGATGAGGGAGTTGGACACAAAGGATGGGCTGTTTCCAGGGGTAAGTAAAGTCATCTGAGCAGGTGCCTGATGTCAGTTTGCAGGTGGCTATTGGTCCTCCATGGAAAGCCTGGCTTCCAGCTTGTGGCAGCTTGCATCGGGAAGTAAAACTGATCAGTTCGAGATTGCAGGTGGCCGAGACCTGGTGCCCGGCAGAGGGAGTTGGGCACAAAGGATGGCCTGTTTCCAGGCGTAAGTAAAGTCAGCTGCCCAGGTGCCTGATGTCAGTTTGTAGGAGGCCTTTGGTCCTCCATGGGAAACCAGTCTTCCAGCTTGTGGCAGCTTGCATCTGGAAGAACTCCGGTTCCGTTCGGGATTGTAGGTGGCCGAGGCCAGGTGCCCGGCAAAGGGAGTTGGGCACAAAGGATGTCCTTTTTCCAGGGGTAAGTAAAGTCAGCTGCCCAGGTGCCTGATGTCAGTTTGTAGGAGGCCTTTGGCCCTCCAAGGGAAGCTCGTCTTCCTGTTTAAGGCAGCTTGCATCTGGAAGAAATCCTGTTCCGTTCGGGATTGTAGGTGGCCGGAGCAGGGTGCCCGGCAGAGGGTGTTGGGCACAAAGGATGGGCTGTTTCCAGGGGTAAGTAAAGTCAGCTGCCCAGGTGCCTGATGTCAGTTTATAGGAGGCCTTTGGCCCTCCAGGGGATACCAGGTTTCCTGCTTGTGGCAGCTTGCATCTGGAAGAAATCCTGTTTCGTTCGGGATTGTAGGTGGCCGAGGCCTGGTGCCCGGCAGAGGGAGTTGGGCAGAAAGGATGTCCTGTTTCCAGGGGTAAGTAAAGTCAGCTGCCCAGGTGCCTGATGTCAGTTTTTGGAGGCCTTTGGCTCTCCAAGGGAAGCCTGTCTTCCAGTTTGTGGCAGCTTGCATCTGGAAGAAATCCTGTTCCGTCCGGGATTGTAGGTGGCCGGAGCAGGGTGCCCGGCTGAGGGAGTTGGGCACAAAGGATGTCCTGTTTCCAGGGGTAAGTAAAGTCAGCTGCCCAAGTGCCTGATGTCATTTTGTAGGAGGCCTTTGGCCCTCCAATTGAAGCCACGTTTCCAGCTTGTGGCAGCTTGCATCTGGAAGAAATCCTGGTTTGTTCGGGATTGTAGGAGTCCGGAGCTGGGTGCCCGGTAGAGGGAGTAGGGCACAAAGGATGGGCTGTTTCCAGGGGTAAGTAAAGTCAGCTGCCCAGGTGCCTGATCTCAGTTTGTAGGAGGCCTTTGGCCCTCCATGGGAAGTCAGGTTTCCTGCTTGTGACAGCTTGCCTCTGGAAGAAATGCTGCTCCGTTCGGGATTGTAGGTGGCCGAGCCCAGTTGCCCGGCAGAGGGAGTTGGGCACAAAGGATGTCATGTTTCCAGAAGTAAGTAAAGTCAGCTGCCCAGGTGCCTGATGTCAGTTTGTAGGAGGCTTTTGGCCCTCCATGGGAAGCCAAACTTCCTGCTTGTGGCAGCTTGCCTCTTGAAGAAATGCTGTTCCGTTCGGGACTGTAGGTGGGCGAGGCCAGGTGCCCGGCAGAGGGAGTTGGGCACAAAGGATGGCCTGTTTCCAGGGGTAAGTAAAGTCAGCTGCCCAGGTGCCTGATGTCAGTTTGTAGGAGGCCTTTGGCCCTCCATGGGAAGCCAGGCTTCCTGCTTGTGGCAGCTTGCATCTGGAAGAAATCGTGTTCCGTTCGGGATTGTAGTTGGCCGGAGCTGGGTGTCCGGATGAGGGAGTTGGACACAAAGGATGGGCTGTTTCCAGGGGTAAGTAAAGTCATCTGAGCAGGTGCCTGATGTCAGTTTGCAGGTGGCTATTGGTCCTCCATGGAAAGCCTGGCTTCCAGCTTGTGGCAGCTTGCATCGGGAAGTAAAACTGATCAGTTCGAGATTGCAGGTGGCCGAGACCTGGTGCCCGGCAGAGGGAGTTGGGCACAAAGGATGGCCTGTTTCCAGGCGTAAGTAAAGTCAGCTGCCCAGGTCCCTGATGTCAGTTTGTAGGAGGCCTTTGGTCCTCCATGGGAAACCAGTCTTCCAGCTTGTGGCAGCTTGCATCTGGAAGAACTCCGGTTCCGTTCGGGATTGTAGGTGGCCGAGGCCAGGTGCCCGGCAAAGGGAGTTGGGCACAAAGGATGTCCTTTTTCCAGGGGTAAGTAAAGTCAGCTGCCCAGGTGCCTGATGTCAGTTTGTAGGAGGCCTTTGGCCCTCCAAGGGAAGCTCGTCTTCCTGTTTAAGGCAGCTTGCATCTGGAAGAAATCCTGTTCCGTTCGGGATTGTAGGTGGCCGGAGCAGGGTGCCCGGCAGAGGGTGTTGGGCACAAAGGATGGGCTGTTTCCAGGGGTAAGTAAAGTCAGCTGCCCAGGTGCCTGATGTCAGTTTATAGGAGGCCTTTGGCCCTCCAGGGGATACCAGGTTTCCTGCTTGTGGCAGCTTGCATCTGGAAGAAATCCTGTTTCGTTCGGGATTGTAGGTGGCCGAGGCCTGGTGCCCGGCAGAGGGAGTTGGGCAGAAAGGATGTCCTGTTTCCAGGGGTAAGTAAAGTCAGCTGCCCAGGTGCCTGATGTCAGTTTTTGGAGGCCTTTGGCTCTCCAAGGGAAGCCTGTCTTCCAGTTTGTGGCAGCTTGCATCTGGAAGAAATCCTGTTCCGTTCGGGATTGTAGGTGGCCGGAGCAGGGTGCCCGGCTGAGGGAGTTGGGCACAAAGGATGTCCTGTTTCCAGGGGTAAGTAAAGTCAGCTGCCCAAGTGCCTGATGTCATTTTGTAGGAGGCCTTTGGCCCTCCAATTGAAGCCACGTTTCCAGCTTGTGGCAGCTTGCATCTGGAAGAAATCCTGTTCCGTTCGGGATTGTAGGTGGTTGGAGCTGGGTGCCTGGCTGAGGGAGTTGAACACAAAGGATGGGCTGTTTCCAGGGGTAAGTAAAGTCAGCTGCCCAGGTGCCTGATGTCAGTTTGTAGGAGGCCTTTGGTCCTCCATGGGAAGCCAGGCTTCCAGCTAGTGGCAGCTTGCATCGGGAAGAAATCCTGTTCCGTTCGGGATTGTAGGTGGCCGCGGCCAGGTGCCCGGCAGAGGGAGTTGGGCACAAAGGATGTCCTGTTTCCAGGGGTAAGTAAAGTCTGCTGCCCACGTGCCTGATGTCAGTTTGTAGGAGTCCTTTGGCCCTCCAAGGGAAGCTAGGCTTCAAGTTTCTGGCAGCTTGCATCTGGAAGAAATCCTGTTTCGTTCGGGATTGTAGGTGGCCGAGGCCAGGTGCCCAGCAGAAGGAGTTAGGCGCAAATGATGGCCTGTTTCATGAGGAAAGTAAAGTCAGCTGCCCAGGTGACTGATGTCAGTTTGTAGGAGGCCTTTGGCCCTCCATGGGAAGCCAGGTTTCCAGCTTGTGGCAGCTTGCATCTGGAAGAGCTCCTGTTCCGTTCGGGATTGTAGGTGGCCGAAGCTGTGGGCCCGGCAGAGCGAGTTGGGCACAAAGGATGGCCTGTTTCCAGGGGTAAGTAAAGTTAGCTGCCCAGGTGCCTGATGTCAGTTTGTAGGAGGCCTTTGGCCCTCCAAGGGAAGCCTGCCTTCCAGTTTGTGGCAGCTTGCATCTGGAAGAAATCCTGTTCCGTTCGGGATTGTAGGTGGCCGAGGCCAGGTGCCCGGCAGAGGGAGTTGGGCACAAAGGATGGCCTGTTTCCAGGGGTAAGTAAAGTCAGCTGCCCAGGTGCCTGATGTCAGTTTGTGGGAGGCCTTTGGCCCTCCATGGGAAGCCAGGCTTCCTGCTTGTGGCAGCTTGCATCTGGAAGAAATCCTGTTTTGTTCGGGATTGTAGGAGTCCGGAGCTGGGTGCCCGGCAGAGGGAGTTGGACACAAAGGATGGGCTGTTTCCAGGGGTAAGTAAAGTCAGCTGCCCAGGTGCCTGATGTCAGTTTGTAGGAGGCCTTTGGCCCTCCATGGGAAGCCAGGTTTCCTGCTTGTGTCAGCTTGCCTCTGGAAGAAATGCTGTTCCGTTCGGGATTGTAGGTGGCCGAGCCCAGTTGCCCGGCAGAGGGAGTTGGGCACAAAGGATGTCATGTTTCCAGGGGTAAGTAAAGTCAGCTGCCCAGGTGCCTGATGTCAGTTTGTAGGAGGCCTTTGGCCCTCCATGGGAAGCCAGGCTTCCTGCTTGTGGCAGCTTGCCTCTGGAAGAAATGCTGTTCCGTTCGGGACTGTAGGTGGGCGAGGCCAGGTGCCCGGCAGAGGGAGTTGGGCACAAAGGATGGCCTGTTTCCAGGGGTAAGTAAAGTCAGCTGCCCAGGTGCCTGATGTCAGTTTGTAGGAGGCCTTTGGCCCTCCATGGGAAGCCAGGCTTCCTGCTTGTGGCAGCTTGCATCTGGAAGAAATCGTGTTCCGTTCGGGATTGTAGGTGGCCGGAGCTGGGTGTCCGGATGAGGGAGTTGGACACAAAGGATGGGCTGTTTCCAGGGGTAAGTAAAGTCATCTGAGCAGGTGCCTGATGTCAGTTTGCAGGTGGCTATTGGTCCTCCATGGAAATCCTGGCTTCCAGCTTGTGGCAGCTTGCATCGGGAAGTAAAACTGATCTGTTCGAGATATCAGGTGGCCGAGACCTGGTGCCCGGCAGAGGGAGTTGGGCACAAAGGATGGCCTGTTTCCAGGCGTAAGTAAAGTCAGCTGCCCAGGTGCCTGATGTCAGTTTGTAGGAGGCCTTTGGCCCTCCAAGGGAAGCTCGTCTTCCTGTTTAAGGCAGCTTGCATCTGGAAGAAATCCTGTTCCGTTCGGGATTGTAGGTGGCCGGAGCAGGGTGCCCGGCAGAGGGTGTTGGGCAGAAAGGATGTCCTGTTTCCAGGGGTAAGTAAAGTCAGCTGCCCAGGTGCCTGATGTCAGTTTGTAGGAGGCCTTTGGCCCTCCAAGAAAAGCCAGGCTTCCAATTTGTGGCAGCTTGCATCTGGAAGAAATCATGTTCCGTTCGGGATTGCAGGTGGCCGAGGCCAGGTTCCCAGCAGAGGGAGTTGGGCACAAATGATGGCCTGTTTCATGAGGAAAGTAAAGTCAGCTGCCCAAGTGCCCGATGTCAGTTTGTAGGAGGCCTTTGGCCCTCCATGGGAGGCCACGCTTCAAGCTAGTGGCAGCTTGCATCGGGAAGAAATCCTGTTCCGTTCGGGATTGTAGGTGGCTGAGGCCAGGTGCCCGGCAGAGGGAGTTGGGCACAAAGGATGGCCTGTTTCCAGGGGTAAGTAAAGTCAGCTGCCCACGTACCTGATGTCAGTTTGTAGGAGGCCTTTGGCCCTCCAAGTGAAGTCACGTTTCCAGCTTGTGGCAGCTTGCATCTGGAAGATCTCCTGTTCCGTTCGGGATTGTAGGTGGCCAAAGCTGTGGGCCCGGCAGGGGAGTTGGGCACAAAGGATGGGCTGTTTCCAGGGGTAAGTAAAGTCAGCTGCCCAGGTGCCTGATGTCAGTTTGTAGGAGGCCTTTGGCCCTCCAAGGGAAGCTTGTCTTCCAGTTTGTGGTAGCTTGCATCTGGAAGAAATCCTGTTCCGTTCGGGATTGTAGGTGGCCGAGGCCAGGTGCCCGGCAGAGGGAGTTGGGCACAAAGGATGTCCTGTTTCCAGGGGTAAGTAAAGTCAGCTGCCCAGGTGCCTGATGTCAGTTTGTAGGAGGCCTTTGGCCCTCCATGGGAAGCCAGGTTTCCTGCTTGTGGCAGCTTGCATCTGGAAGAACTCCTGTTCCGTTCGGGATTGTAGGGGGCCAAGGCCTGGTGCCCGGCAGAGGGAGTTGAGCTCAAATGATGGCCGGTTTCCAGGGGTAAGTAAAGTCAGCTGCCCAGGTGCCTGATGTCAGTTTGTAGGAGGCCTTTGGCCCTCCATGGGAAGCCAGGCTTCCAGCTTGTGGCAGCTTGCATCTGGAAGAAATCCTGTTCCGTTCGGGATTGTAGGTGGCTGAGGCCAGGTGCCCGGCAGACGGAGTTGGGCACAAATGATGGCCTGTTTCATGAGGAAAGTAAAGTCAGCTGCCCAGGTGCCTGATGTCAGTATGTAGGAGGCCTTTGGCCCTGCATGGGAAGCCAGGCTTCCTGCTTGTGGCAGCTTGCATCTGGAAGAAATCCTGTTCCGTTCAAGATTGTAGGTGGGCGAGGCCTGGTGCCCGGCAGAGGGAGTTGGGCACAAAGGATGGCCTGTTTCCAGGGGTAAATAAAGTCAGCTGCCCAGGTGCCTGATGTCAGTTTCTCGGAGGCCTTTGGCCCTCCAATGGAAGCTAGTCTTCCTGTTTAAGGCAGCTTGCATCGGGAAGAAATCCTGTTCCGTTCGGGATTGTAGGTGGCCGGAGCAGGGTGCCCGGCTGAGGGAGTTGGGCACAAAGGATGTCCTGTTTCCAGGGGTAAGTAAAGTCAGCTGCCCAAGTGCCTGATGTCAGTTTGTAGGAGGCCTTTGGCCCTCCAAGTGAAGCCACGTTTCCAGCTTGTGGCAGCTTGCATCTGGAAGAAATCCTGTTCCGTTCGGGATTGTAGGTGGTCGGAGCTGGGTGCCTGGCTGAGGGAGTTGAACACAAAGGATGGGCTGTTTCCAGGGGTAAGTAAAGTCAGCTGCCCAGGTGCCTGATGTCAGTTTGTAGGAGGCCTTTGGCCCTCCAAGGGAAGCTAGTCTTTATGTTCAAGGCAGCTTGCATCTGGAAGAAATTCTGTTCCGTTCGGGATTGTAGGTGGCCGAGGCCAGGCTCCCAGCAGAGGGAGTTGGGCACAAATGATGGCCTGTTTCATGAGGAAAGTAAAGTCAGCTGCCCAAGTGCCTGATATCAGTTTGTAGGAGGCCTTTGGTCCTCCATGGGAAGCCAGGCTTCCAGCCAGTGGCAGCATGCATCGGGAAGAAATCCTGTTCCGTTCGGGATTCTAGGTGGCCAAAGCTGTGGGCCCGTCAGGGGAGTTGGGCACAAAGGATGGGCTGTTTCCAGGGGTAAGTAAAGTCAGCTGCCCAAGTGCCTGATGTCAGTTTGTAGGAGGCCTTTGGTTCTCCATGGGAAGCCAGGCTTCCAGCTAGTGGCAGCTTGCATCGGGAAGAAATCCTGTTCCGTTCGGGATTGTAGGTGGCCGCGGCCAGGTGCCCGGCAGAGGGAGTTGGGCACAAAGGATGTCCTGTTTCCAGGGGTAAGTAAAGTCTGCTGCCCACGTGCCTGATGTCAGTTTGTAGGAGTCCTTTGGCCCTCCAAGGGAAGCCAGGCTTCAAGTTTGTGGCAGCTTTTATCTGGAAGAAATCCTGTTCCGTTCAAGATTGTAGGTGGGCGAGGCCTGGTGCCCGGCAGAGGGAGTTGGGCACAAAGGATGGCCTGTTTCCAGGGGTAAATAAAGTCAGCTGCCCAGGTGCCTGATGTCAGTTTGTAGGAGGCCTTTGGCCCTCCAAGGGAAGCCAGGCTTCCAGTTTGTGGCAGCTTGCATCTGGAAGAAATCCTGTTCCGTTCGGGATTGTAGGTGGCCGGAGCAGGGTGCCCGGCTGAGGGAGTTGGGCACAAAGGATGTCCTGTTTCCAGGGGTAAGTAAAGTCAGCTGCCCAAGTGCCTGATGTCAGTTTGTAGGAGGCCTTTGGCCCTCCTAGTGAAGCCACGTTTCCAGCTTGTGGCAGCTTGCATCTAGAAGAAATCCTGTTCCGTTCGGGATTGTAGGTGGTTGGAGCTGGGTGCCTGGCTGAGGGAGTTGAACACAAAGGATGGGCTGTTTCCAGGGGTAAGTAAAGTCAGCTGCCCAGGTGCCTGATGTCAGTTTGTAGGAGGCCTTTGGCCCTCCAAGGGAAGCTAGTCTTTATGTTCAAGGCAGCTTGCATCTGGAAGAAATTCTGTTCCGTTCGGGATTGTAGGTGGCCGAGGCCAGGTTCCCAGCAGAGGGAGTTGGGCACAAATGATGGCCTGTTTCATGAGGAAAGTAAAGTCAGCTGCCCAAGTGCCTGATATCAGTTTGTAGGAGGCCTTTGGTCCTCCATGGGAAGCCAGGCTTCCAGCCAGTGGCTGCTTGCATCGGGAAGAAATCCTGTTCCGTTCGGGATTCTAGGTGGCCAAAGCTGTGGGCCCGTCAGGGGAGTTGGGCACAAAGGATGGGCTGTTTCCAGGGGTAAGTAAAGTCAGCTGCCCAAGTGCCTGATGTCAGTTTGTAGGAGGCCTTTGGTTCTCCATGGGAAGCCAGGCTTCCAGCTAGTGGCAGCTTGCATCGGGAAGAAATCCTGTTCCGTTCGGGATTGTAGGTGGCCGCGGCCAGGTGCCCGGCAGAGGGAGTTGGGCACAAAGGATGTCCTTTTTCCAGGGGTAAGTAAAGTCTGCTGCCCACGTGCCTGATGTCAGTTTGTAGGAGTCCTTTGGCCCTCCATGGGAAGCCAGGCTTCAAGTTTGTGGCAGCTTGTATCTGGAAGAAATCCTGTTCCGTTCGGGATTGTAGGTGGCCGAGGCCAGGTGCCCGGCAGAGGGAGTTGGGCACAAATGATGGCCTGTTTCATGAGGAAAGTAAAGTCAGCTGCCCAGGTGCCTGATGTCAGTTTGTAGGAGGCCTTTGGCCCTCCAAGGGAAGCCAGGCTTCCTGCTTGTGGCAGCTTGCATCTGGAAGAAATCCTGTTCCGTTCAAGATTGTAGGTGGGCGAGGCCTGGTGCCCGGCAGAGGGAGTTGGGCACAAAGGATGGCCTGTTTCCAGGGGTAAATAAAGTCAGCTGCCCAGGTGCCTGATGTCAGTTTGTATGAGGCCTTTGGCCCTCCAAGGGAAGCCAGGCTTCCAGTTTGTGGCAGCTTGCATCTGGAAGAAATCCTGTTCCGTTCGGGATTGTAGGTGGCCGGAGCAGGGTGCCCGGCTGAGGGAGTTGGGCACAAAGGATGTCCTGTTTCCAGGGGTAAGTAAAGTCAGCTGCCCAAGTGCCTGATGTCAGTTTGTAGGAGGCCTTTGGCCCTCCAAGTGAAGCCACGTTTCCAGCTTGTGGCAGCTTGCATCTGGAAGAAATCCTGTTCCGTTCGGGATTGTAGGTGGTTGGAGCTGGGTGCCTGGCTGAGGGAGTTGAACACAAAGGATGGGCTGTTTCCAGGGGTAAGTAAAGTCAGCTGCCCAGGTGCCTGATGTCAGTTTGTAGGAGGCCTTTGGCCCTCCAAGGGAAGCTAGTCTTTATATTCAAGGCAGCTTGCATCTGTAAGAAATCCTGTTCCGTTCGGGATTGTAGGTGGCCGAGGCCAGGTTCCCAGCAGAGGGAGTTGGTCACAAATGATGGCCTGTTTCATGAGGAAAGTAAAGTCAGCTGCCCAAGTGCCTGATATCAGTTTGTAGGAGGCCTTTGGTCCTCCATGGGAAGCCAGGCTTCCAGCCAGTGGCAGCTTGCATCGGGAAGAAATCCTGTTCCGTTCGGGATTCTAGGTGGCCAAAGCTGTGGGCCCGTCAGGGGAGTTGGGCACAAAGGATGGGCTGTTTCCAGGGGTAAGTAAAGTCAGCTGCCCAGGTGCCTGATGTCAGTTTGTAGGAGGCCTTTGGTCCTCCATGGGAAGCCAGGCTTCCAGCTAGTGGCAGCTTGCATCGGGAAGAAATCCTGTTCCGTTCGGGATTGTAGGTGGCCGGAGCAGGGTGCCCGGCAGAGGGTGTTGGGCACAAAGGATGGGCTGTTTCCAGGGGTAAGTAAAGTCAGCTGCCCAGGTGCCTGATGTCAGTTTATAGGAGGCCTTTGGCCCTCCAAGGGAAGCCAGGTTTCCTGCTTGTGGCAGCTTGCATCTGGAAGAAATCCTGTTCCGTTCGGGATTGTAGGTGGTCGAGGCCTGGTGCCCGGCAGAGGGAGTTGGGCAGAAAGGATGGGCTGTTTCCAGGGGTAAGTAAAGTCAGCTGCCCAGGTGCCTGATGTCAGTTTGTAGGAGGCCTTTGGCCCTCCAAGGGAAGCCAGGCTTCCAGTTTGTGGCAGCTTGCATCGGGAAGAAATCCTGTTCCGTTCGGGATTGTAGGTGGCCGCGGCCAGGTGCCCGGCAGAGGGAGTTGGGCACAAAGGATGGCCTGTTTCCAGGGGTAAGTAAAGTCAGCTGCCCACGTGCCTGATGTCAGTTTGTAGGAGTCCTTTGGCCCTCCAAGGGAAGACAGGCTTCAAGTTTGTGGCAGCTTGTATCTGGAAGAAATCCTGTTCCGTTCGGGATTGTAGGTGGCCGAGGCCAGGTGCCCGGCAGAGGGAGTTGGGCACAAATGATGGCCTGTTTCATGAGGAAAGTAAAGTCAGCTTCCCAGGTGCCTGATGTCAGTATGTAGGAGGCCTTTGTCCCTCCATGGGAAGCCAGGCTTCCTGCTTGTGGCAGCTTGCATCTGGAAGAAATCCTGTTCCGTTCAAGATTGTAGGTGGGCGAGGCCTGGTGTCCGGCAGAGGGAGTTGGGCACAAATGACGGCCTGTTTCCAGGGGTAAGTAAAGTCAGCTGCCCAGGTGCCTGATGTCAGTTTGTAGGAGGCCTTTGGCCCTCCAAGGGAAGCTTGTCTTCCTGTTCAAGGCAGTTTGCATCAGGAAGAAATCCTGTTCCGTTCGGGATTGTAGGTGGCCGGAGCTGGGTGCCCAGCTGAGGGAGTTAGGCACAAAGGATGTCCTGTTTCCAGGGGTAAGTAAAGTCAGCTGCCCAGGTGCCTGATGTCAGTTTGTAGGAGGCCTTTGGCCCTCCAAGGGAAGCTAGTCTTCCAGCTTGTGGCAGCTTGCATCTGGAAGAAATGCTGTTTCGTTCGGGATTGTAGGTGGCCGAGGCCAGGTGCCCGGCAGAGGGAGTTGGGCACAAAGGATGTCCTGTTTAGAGGGGTAAGTAAAGTCAGCTGCCCAGGTGCCTGATGTCAGTTTGTAGGAGGCCTTTGGCCCTCCATGGGAAGCCAGGCTTCCTGCTTGTGGCAGCTTGCATCTGGAAGAAATCCTGTTTCGTTCAGGATTGTAGGTGGCCGAGGCCTGGTGCCCGGCAGAGGAAGTTGGGCACAAAGGATGGGCTGTTTCCAGGAGTAAGTAAAGTCAGCTGCCCAGGTGCCTGATGTCAGTTTGTAGGAGGCCTTTGGTCCTCCATGGGAAACCAGTCTTCCAGCTTGTGGCAGCTTGCATCGGGAAGAAATCCTGTTCCGTTCGGGATTGTAGGTGGCCGAGGCCAGGTGCCCGGCAGAGGGAGTTGGGCACAAAGGATGGCCTGTTTCCAGGGTTAAGTAAAGTCAGCTGCCCAGGTGCCTGATGTCAGTTTGTAGGAGGCCAATGGCCCTCCAAGGGAAGCCACGTTTCAGCTTGTGGCAGCTTGCATCTGGAAGAACTCGGGTTCCGTTCGGGATTGTAGGTGGCCGGAGCCAGGTGCCCGGCAGAGGGAGTTGGGCACAAAGGATGGCCTGTTTCCAGGGATAAGTAAAGTCAGCTGCCCAGGTGCCTGATGTCAGTTTGTAGGAGGCCTTTGACCCTCCAAGAGAAGCCAGGCTTCCTGCTTGTGGCAGCTTGCATCTGGAAGAAATCCTGTTACGTTCGGGATTGTAGGTGGCCGGAGCAGGGTGCCCGGCAGAGGAAGTTGGGCACAAAGGATGGACTGTTTCCAGGGGTAAGTAAAGTCAGCTGCCCAGGTGCCTGATGTCTGTTTATAGGAGGCCTTTGGCCCTCCACGGGAAGCCAGGCTTCCAACTTGCGGCAGCTTGCATCTGGAAGAAATCCTGTTCCGTTCAGGACTGTAGGTGGCCGAGGCCGGGTGCCCGGCAGAGGGTGTTGGGCATATAATGGCCTGCATCCAGGGGTAAGTAAAGTCACCTACCCAGATACCTGAGGTCAGTTTGTAGGAGGCCTTTAAGCCTCCAAGGAAAGCCGGGCTTCTAACATGTGGCAGCTTGCATCTGGAAGATATCCTGTTCCGTTCAAGATTGTAGGTGGCCGAGGCCGGGTGCCCTGCAGAGGGAGTTAGGCACAAAGAATGGCCTTTTTCCAGGGGTAAGTAAAGTCAGCTGCCCAGGTGCCTGATGTCAGTTTGTAGGAGGGTTTTGGCCCGCCAAGAGAAACCAGCCTTACAGCTTGTGCAGCTTGCATCTGGAAGAAATCCTGTTACGTTCGGGATTGTAGGTGGCTGAGTCCGGGTGCCCGGCAGAGGGAGTTGGGCACAAAGGATGGCCTGCTTGAAGGAGTAAGTAAAGTCACCTAGCCAGATACCTGATATCAGTTTGTCGGAGGCCTTTGGCCCTCCATGGGATGCAGGGCTTCCAACTTGTGGCAGCGTGCATTTGGAAGAAATCCCGTTCCGTTCGGTATTGTAGGTGTCCTAGCCTGGGTTCTCGACACACAGAGTTGGACACAAAGGATGGCCTTTTCCCAGGGGTAAGTAAAGTCAGCTGCCCAGGTGGCTGATGTCAGTTTGTAGGAGTCCTTTGGCCCTCCAAGGGAAGCCAGGCTTCCAACATGTGGCAGCTTGCATCTAGAAGAAATCCTGTTTCGTTCGGGATTGTAGGTGGCCGAGGCCGGGTGCTAGGCAGAGGGATTTGTGCACAAAGGATGGCCTGCTTCCCGGGGTAAGTAATGTCAGCTGCCCAGGTGCCTGATGTCAGTTTGTAGGAGGCCTTTGGCGCTCCACGGGAAGCCAGGCTTCCAGCTTCTGGCAGCTTGCATCTGGAAGAAATCCTTTTCTGTTCAAAATTGTAGGTGGCCGATGCCGGGTGCTAGGCAGAGGGTGATGGGCACAAACGTTGGCCTGATTCCCGGGGTAAGTAAAGTCACCTACCCAGATACCTGATGTCAGTTGTACGAGGCCCTGGGCCCTCCAAGAGAAGCCTGGATTCCAGCTTGTGGCAGCTTGCATCTGGAAGAAATCCTGTTTCGTTTGGGATTGTAGGTGTCCTAAGCTGGGTTCCCGCCACACGGAGTTGGGCACAAATGATACCTTTTTCCTGAGGTAAGTAAAGTCAGCTGTCCAGGTGCCTGATGTCAGTTTGTAGGAGGCCTTTGGTCCTCCAAGAGAAGCCAGGCTTCCAGCTTGTGGCAGCTTGAATCTGGAAGAAATCCTGTTCTGTTCGGGATTGTAGGTGTCCTAGGCCGGGTGCATGCCACACGGAGCTGGGCACAAGGGATGGCCTTTTTCCATGGGTAAGCAACGTCAGCTGCCCAGGAGCCTGATCTCAGTTTGTAAGAGGCCTTTAGCCCTCGACGGAAAGTCAGGCTTCCTGTTTGTGGCAGCTTGCATCTGGAAGAAATCCTGTTTTGTTCGGGATTGTAGGTGGTCGAGGCTGGGTGCCTGGCTGAGGGAGTTGGGCAGGAAGGATGGACTGTTTCCAGTGGTAAGTAAAGTCAGCTGCCCAGGTGCCTGATGTCAGCTTGTAGAAGGCCGCTGGCCCTCCTAGGGAAGCCAAGCTTCCAACTTGTGGCAGCTTGCATCTGGAAGAAATCCTGCTCTGTTCAAGACTGTTTGTGGTCGAGGCCGGGTGCCCAGCAGAGGGAGTTGGGCACAAAAGATGGCCTGTGTTCAGTGGTAAGTAAAGTCACCTGCCCAGGTGCCTGATGTCAGTTGGTCGGAGGCTATTGGCCCTCCAAGGGATTCCAGTCTTCCTGTTTAAAGCAGTCTGCATCTGGAAGAAATCCTGTTCCGTTCGGGATTGTAGGTGGCCGAGGCCTGGTGCCTGGCAGAGGGGTTTACGCACAAAGGATTGCTTGCTTCCAGGGGTAAGTAAAGTAAACTACCCAGGTGCCTGATGTCAGTTTGTAGTAGGCCTTTGGCCCCCCACGGGAAGCCAGGCTTCCAGCTTGTGGCAGCTTGCATCTGGAAGAAATCCTGTTCCGTTCGGGATTGTAGGTGGCCGAGGCCAGGTGCCCGGCAGTGGGAATTGGGCACAAAGGATTGCTTGCTTCCAGGGGAAAGTAAAGTCAGCTGCCCAGTCGCCTGATGTCACTTTGAAGGAGGCCTTTGGCCCTCCACGGGACGCCAGGCTTTGAGCTTGTGGCAGCTTGCATCTGGATGAAATCCTGTTCCATTCAAGATTGTCGGTGGCCGAAGCCGGGTGCCCCGCAGAGGGAGTTGGGCACAAATGATGGCCTGTTTCCAGGGGTAAATGAAGTCAGATGCCCACGTGCCTTATGTCAGTTTGTAGGAGGCCTTTGGCCCTCCAAGAGATGCAAGGCTTCCAGCTTGTGGCAGCTTGCATCTGGAAGAAATCCTGTTCCATTCAAGATTGTAGGTGGCCGAGGCTGGGTTTCCGGCAGAGGGTGTTGGGCACAAAGGATGGCTTGCTTCCAGGGGTAAGTAAAGTCACGTAGCCAGATACCTGATGTCAGTTTGTAGGAGGCCTTTGGCCCTCCAAGGGATGCCGGGCTTCCAACTTGTGGCAGCATGCATCTGGAAGAAATCCTGTTCCGTTCGGGATTGTCGGTAGCCGAGGCCGGGTCCTCGGCAGAGGGAGATGAGCACAAATGATGGCCTGTTTCCAGGGGTAAGTAAAGTCAGCTGCCCAGGAGCCTAATGTCAGTTTGTAGGAGGCCTTTGGCCCTCCAAGGGAAGCCAGCCTTCCAGCGTGTGGCAGCTTGCATCTGGAAGAAATCCTGTTCCGTTCGGGATTGTAGGTGGCCAAGGCCGGGTGCCCGGCAGGGGGAGTTGGGTCCAAAGGATGGCGTGTTTCCAGAGGTAAGTAAAGTCAGCTGCCCAGGTACCTGATGTAAGTTTGTAGGAGGGCTTTGGCGTTCCACGGGAAGCCGGGATTCCAACATGTGGCAGCTTTCATCTGGAAGAAATCGTGTTCCGTTCGGGATTGTAGGTGGCCGAGGCCAGGTGCCTGGCCGAGGGAGTTGGGCCCAAAGGATGGCGTGTTTCCAGGGATAAGTAAAGTCAGCAGCCCAGGTGCCTGATGTCAGTTTGTAGGAGGCCTTTGGCCCTCCAAGGGATTCCAGTCTTCCTGTTTAAAGCAGTCTGCATCTGGAAGAAATCTTGTTCCGTTCGGGATTGTAGGTGGCCGAGGCCTGGTGCCTGGCAGAGGTGGTTACGCACAAAGGATTGCTTGCTTCCAGGGGTAAGTAAAGTAACCAACCCAGGTGCCTGATGTCAGTTTGTAGGAGGCCTTGGGCCCTCCACGGGAAGCCACGCTTCCAGCTTGTGGCACCTTGCATCTGGAAGAAATCCTGTTCCGTTCGGGATTGTAGGTGGCGGAGGCCGGGTGCCCGGCAGAGGGTGTTGGGCACAAATGATGGCCTGCTTCCAGGGGTAAGTAAAGTCACCTACTCAGATACCTGATGTCAGTTTGTAGGAGGCCTTTAAGCCTCCAAGGGAAGTCGGGCTTCCTGCTTGTGGCAGCTTGCATCTGGAAGAAATCCTGTTCCGTTCAAGATTGTCGATGGCCGAGGCCGGGTGCCCCGCTAAGGGAGTTGGGCACAAATTATGGCCTGTTTCCAGGGGTAAATAAAGTCAGCTGCCCAGGTGCCTGATGTCTGTTTGTAGGAGGCCTTTGGCCCTCCAAGGGAAGCCAGGCTTCCAGTTTGTGGCAGCTTGCATCTGGAAGAAATCCTGTTCCGTTCGGGATTGTAGGTGGCCGGAGCTGGGTGCCTGGCTGAGGGAGTTGGGAACAAAGGATGGCCTGTTTCCAGGGGTAAGGAAAGTCAGCTGCCCAGGTGCCTGATGTCAGTTTGTAGGAGGCCTTTGGCCCTCCAAGTGAAGCCACGTTTCCAGCTTGTGGCAGCTTGCATCTGGAAGAACTCCTGTTCCGTTCGGGATTGTAGGTGGCCGAGGCCAAGTTCCCAGCAGAGGGAGGTAGGCACAAATGATGGCCTGTTTCATGAGGAAAGTAAAGTCAGCTGCCCAAGTGCCTGATGTCAGTTTGTAGGAGGCCTTTGGTCCTCCATGGGAAGCCAGGCTTCCAGCTAGTGGCAGCTTGCATCGGGAAGAAATGCTGTTCCGTTCGGGATTGTAGGTGACCACGGCCAGGTGCCCGGCAGAGGGAGTTGGGCACAAAGGATGGCCTGTTTCCAGGGGTAAGTAAAGTCAGCTGCCCACGTGCCTGATGTCAGTTTGTGGGAGGCCTTTGGCCCTCCAAGTGAAGCCACGTTTCCAGCTTGTGGCAGCTTGCATCTGGAAGATCTCCTGTTCCTTTCGGGATTGTAGGTGGCCGAAGCTGTGGGCCCGGCAGAAAGAGTTGGGCACAAAGGATGGGCTGTTTCCAGGGGTAAGTAAAGTCAGCATCCCAGGTGCCTGATGTCAGTTTGTAGGAGGCCTTTGGCCCTCCAAGGGAAGCTAGTCTTCCAGTTTGTGGCAGCTTGCGTCTGGAAGAAATTCTGGTCCGTTCGGGATTGTAGGTGGCCGAGGCCAGGTGCCCGGCAGAGGGAGTTGGGCACAAAGGATGTCCTGTTTCCAGGGGTAAGTAAAGTCAGCTGCACAGGTGCCTGATGTCAGTTTGTAGGAGGCCTTTGGCCCTCCATGGGAAGCCAGGCTTCCTGCTTGTGGCAGCTTGCATCGGGAAGAAATCCTGTTCCGTTCGGGATTGTAGGTGGCCAAGGCCTGGTGACCGGCAGAGGGAGTTGGGCACAAAGGATGGACTGTTTCCAGGGGTAAGTAAAGTCAGCTGCCCAGGTGCCTGATGTCAGTTTGTAGGCGGCCTTTGGCCCTCCAAGGGAAGCTAGTCTTTATGTTCAAGGCAGCTTGCATCTGGAAGAAATCCTGTTCCGTTCGGGATTGTAGGTGGCCGGAGCTGGGTGCCCAGCTGAGGGAGTTGGGCACAAAGGGTGGGCTGTTTCCAGGGGTAAGTAAAGTCGGCTGCCCAGGTGCCTGATGTCAGTTTGTAGGAGGCCTTTGGCCCTCCATGGGAAGCCAGGCTTCCAGTTTGTGGCAGTTTGCATCTGGAAGAAATGCTGTTCCGTTCGGGATTGTAGGTGGCCGAGGCCAGTTGCCGGGCTGAGGGAGTTGGGCACAAAGGATGTCCTGTTTCCAGGAGTAAGTAAAGTCAGCTGCCCAGGTGCCTGATGTCAGTTTTTAGGAGGCCTTTGGCCCTCCAAGGGAAGCCATTCTTCCAGCTTGTGGCAGCTTGCATCTGGAAGAAATGCTGTTCCGTTCGGGATTGTAGGTGGCCGAGGCCAGGTGCCCGGCTGAGGGAGTTGGGCACAAAGGATGTCCTGTTTCCAGGGGTAAGTAAAGTCAACTGCCCAGGTGCCTGATGTCAGTTTGTAGGAGGCCTTTGGCCCTCCATGGGAAGCCAGGCTTCCTGCTTGTGGCAGTTTGCATCTGGAAGAAATCCTGTTCCGTTCGAGATTGTAGGTGGCCGAGGCCAGGTGCCCGGCTGAGGGAGTTAGGCACAAATGATGGCCTGTTTCATGAGGAAAGTAAAGTCAGCTGCCCAGGTGCCTGATGTCAGTTTGTAGGAGGCCTTTGGCCCTCCATGGGAAGCCAGGTTTCCAGCTTGTGGCAGCTTGCATCTGGAAGAACTCCTGTTCCGTTCCGGATTGTAGGTGGCCAAAGCTGTGGGCCCGACAGAGGGAGTTGGGCACAAAGGATGGCCTGTTTCCAGGGGTAAGTAAAGTCAGCTGCCCAGGTGCCTGATGTCAGTTTGTAGGAGGCCTTTGGCCCTCCAAGGGAAGCTAGTCTTCCAGTTTGTGGCAGCTTGCATCTGGAAGAAATCCTGTTCCGTTCGGGATTGTAGGTGGCCGAGGCCAGGTGCCCGGCAGAGGGAGTTGGGCACAAACGATGGCCAGTTTCCAGGGGTAAGTAAAGTCAGCTGCCCAGGTGTTTGATGTCAGTTTGTAGGAGGCCTTTGGCCCTCCATGGGAAGCCAGGCTTCCTGCTTGTGGCAGCTTGCATCTGGAAGAAATCCTGTTTTGTTCGGGATTGTAGGAGTTTGGAGCTGGGTGCCCGGCGGAGAGAGTTGGACACAAAGGATGGGCTGTTTCCAGGGGTAAGTAAAGTCAGCTGCCCAGGTGCCTGATGTCAGTTTGTAGGAGGCCTTTGGCCCTCCATGGGAAACCACGCTTCCAGCTTGTGGCAGCTTGCATCTGGAAGAAATCCTGTTCCGTTCGGGATTGTAGGTGGCCGAGGCCAGGTTCCCAGCAGAGGGAGATGGGCACAAATGATGGCCTGTTTCATGAGGAAAGTAAAGTCAGCTCCCCAGGTGCCTGATGTCAGTTTGTAGGAGGCCTTTGGTCCTCCATGGAAAGCCACGCTTCCAGCTTGTGGCAGCATGCATCTGGAAGAAATCCTGTTCCGTTCGGGATTGTAGGTGGCCGAGGCCTGGTGCCCGGCAGAGGGAGTTGGGCGCAAACGATGGCCTGTTTCCAGGGGTAAGTAAAGTCAGCTGCCCTGGTGCCTGATGTCAGTTTGTAGGAGGCCTTTGGCCCTCCAAGTGAAGCCACGTTTCCAGCTTGTGGCAGCTTGCACCTGGAAGAACTCCTGTTCCGTTCGGGATTGTAGGTGGCCGAAGCTGTGGGACCGGCAGAGAGAGTTGAGCACAAAGGATGGCCTGTTTCCAGGGGTAAGGAAAGTCAGCTGCCCAGGTGCCTGATGTCAGTTTGTAGGAGGCCTTTGGCCCTCCAAGTGAAGCCAGGTTTCCAGCTTGTGGCAGCTTGCATCTGGAAGAAATCCTGTTCCGTTCGGGATTGTAGGTGGGCGAGGCCAGGTTCCCAGCAGAGGGAGGTAGGCACAAATGATGGCCTGTTTCATGAGGAAAGTAAAGTCAGCTGCCCAAGTGCCTGATGTCAGTTTGTAGGAGGCCTTTGGTCCTCCATGGGAAGCCAGGCTTCCAGCTATTGGCAGCTTGCATCGGGAAGAAATCCTGTTCCCTTCGGGATTGTAGGTGGCCGCGGCCAGGTGCCCGGCAGAGGGAGTTGGGCAGAAAGGATGGCCTGTTTCCAGAGGTAAGGAAAGTCAGCTGCCCACGTGCCTGATGTCAGTTTGTGGGAGGCCTTTGGCCCTCCAAGTGAAGCCACGTTTCCAGCTTGTGGCAGCTTGCATCTGGAAGATCTCCTGTTCCTTTCGGGATTGTAGGTGGCTGAAGCTGTGGGCCCGGCAGAGGGAGTTGGGCACAAAGGATGGGCTGTTTCCAGGGGTAAGTAAAGTCAGCATCCCAGGTGCCTGATGTCAGTTTGTAGGAGGCCTTTGGCCCTCCAAGAGAAGCAAGTCTTCCAGTTTGTGGCAGCTTGCGTCTGGAAGAACTCCTGTTCCGTTCGGGATTGTAGGTAGCCGAGGCCACGTGCCCGGCAGAGGGAGTTGGGCACAAAGGATGTCCTGTTTCCAGGGGTAAGTAAAGTCAGCTGCCCAGGTGCCTGATGTCAGTTTGTAGGAGGCCTTTGTCCCTTCATGGGAAGCCAGGCTTCCTGTTTGTGGCAGCTTGCATCGGGAAGAAATCCTGTTCCGTTCGGGATTGTAGGTGGCCAAGGCCTGGTGCCCGGCAGAGGGAGTTGGGCACAAAGGATGGACTGTTTCCAGGGGTAAGTAAAGTCAGCTGCCCAGGTGCCTGATGTCAGTTTGTAGGAGGCCTTTGGCCCTCCAAGGGAAGCTAGTCTTTATGTTCAAGGCAGCTTGCATCTGGAAGAAATCCTGTTCCGTTCGGGATTGTAGGTGGCCGGAGCTGGGTGCCCAGCTGAGGGAGTTGGGCACAAAGGGTGGGCTGTTTCCAGGGGTAAGTAAAGTCGGCTGCCCAGGTGCCTGATGTCAGTTTGTAGGAGGCCTTTGGCCCTCCATGGGAAGCCAGGCTTCCAGTTTGTGGCAGTTTGCATCTGGAAGAAATGCTGTTCCGTTCGGGATTGTAGGTGGCCGAGGCCAGTTGCCGGGCTGAGGGAGTTGGGCACAAAGGATGTCCTGTTTCCAGGAGTAAGTAAAGTCAGCTGCCCAGGTGCCTGATGTCAGTTTTTAGGAGGCCTTTGGCCCTCCAAGGGAAGCCATTCTTCCAGCTTGTGGCAGCTTGCATCTGGAAGAAATGCTGTTCCGTTCGGGATTGTAGGTGGCCGAGGCCAGGTGCCCGGCTGAGGGAGTTGGGCACAAAGGATGTCCTGTTTCCAGGGGTAAGTAAAGTCAACTGCCCAGGTGCCTGATGTCAGTTTGTAGGAGGCCTTTGGCCCTCCATGGGAAGCCAGGCTTCCTGCTTGTGGCAGTTTGCATCTGGAAGAAATCCTGTTCCGTTCGAGATTGTAGGTGGCCGAGGCCAGGTGCCCGGCTGAGGGAGTTAGGCACAAATGATGGCCTGTTTCATGAGGAAAGTAAAGTCAGCTGCCCAGGTGCCTGATGTCAGTTTGTAGGAGGCCTTTGGCCCTCCATGGGAAGCCAGGTTTCCAGCTTGTGGCAGCTTGCATCTGGAAGAACTCCTGTTCCGTTCCGGATTGTAGGTGGCCAAAGCTGTGGGCCCGACAGAGGGAGTTGGGCACAAAGGATGGCCTGTTTCCAGGGGTAAGTAAAGTCAGCTGCCCACGTGCCTGATGTCAGTTTGTAGGAGGCCTTTGGCCCTCCAAGGGAAGCTAGTCTTCCAGTTTGTGGCAGCTTGCATCTGGAAGAAATCCTGTTCCGTTCGGGATTGTAGGTGGCCGAGGCCAGGTGCCCGGCAGAGGGAGTTGGGCACAAACGATGGCCAGTTTCCAGGGGTAAGTAAAGTCAGCTGCCCAGGTGTTTGATGTCAGTTTGTAGGAGGCCTTTGGCCCTCCATGGGAAGCCAGGCTTCCTGCTTGTGGCAGCTTGCATCTGGAAGAAATCCTGTTTTGTTCGGGATTGTAGGAGTTTGGAGCTGGGTGCCCGGCGGAGAGAGTTGGACACAAAGGATGGGCTGTTTCCAGGGGTAAGTAAAGTCAGCTGCCCAGGTGCCTGATGTCAGTTTGTAGGAGGCCTTTGGCCCTCCATGGGAAACCACGCTTCCAGCTTGTGGCAGCTTGCATCTGGAAGAAATCCTGTTCCGTTCGGGATTGTAGGTGGCCGAGGCCAGGTTCCCAGCAGAGGGAGATGGGCACAAATGATGGCCTGTTTCATGAGGAAAGTAAAGTCAGCTCCCCAGGTGCCTGATGTCAGTTTGTAGGAGGCCTTTGGTCCTCCATGGAAAGCCACGCTTCCAGCTTGTGGCAGCATGCATCTGGAAGAAATCCTGTTCCGTTCGGGATTGTAGGTGGCCGAGGCCTGGTGCCCGGCAGAGGGAGTTGGGCGCAAACGATGGCCTGTTTCCAGGGGTAAGTAAAGTCAGCTGCCCTGGTGCCTGATGTCAGTTTGTAGGAGGCCTTTGGCCCTCCAACTGAAGCCACGTTTCCAGCTTGTGGCAGCTTGCACCTGGAAGAACTCCTGTTCCGTTCGGGATTGTAGGTGGCCGAAGCTGTGGGACCGGCAGAGAGAGTTGAGCACAAAGGATGGCCTGTTTCCAGGGGTAAGGAAAGTCAGCTGCCCAGGTGCCTGATGTCAGTTTGTAGGAGGCCTTTGGCCCTCCAAGTGAAGCCAGGTTTCCAGCTTGTGGCAGCTTGCATCTGGAAGAAATCCTGTTCCGTTCGGGATTGTAGGTGGGCGAGGCCAGGTTCCCAGCAGAGGGAGGTAGGCACAAATGATGGCCTGTTTCATGAGGAAAGTAAAGTCAGCTGCCCAAGTGCCTGATGTCAGTTTGTAGGAGGCCTTTGGTCCTCCATGGGAAGCCAGGCTTCCAGCTATTGGCAGCTTGCATCGGGAAGAAATGCTGTTCCCTTCGGGATTGTAGGTGGCCGCGGCCAGGTGCCCGGCAGAGGGAGTTGGGCAGAAAGGATGGCCTGTTTCCAGAGGTAAGGAAAGTCAGCTGCCCACGTGCCTGATGTCAGTTTGTGGGAGGCCTTTGGCCCTCCAAGTGAAGCCACGTTTCCAGCTTGTGGCAGCTTGCATCTGGAAGATCTCCTGTTCCTTTCGGGATTGTAGGTGGCTGAAGCTGTGGGCCCGGCAGAGGGAGTTGGGCACAAAGGATGGGCTGTTTCCAGGGGTAAGTAAAGTCAGCATCCCAGGTGCCTGATGTCAGTTTGTAGGAGGCCTTTGGCCCTCCAAGAGAAGCAAGTCTTCCAGTTTGTGGCAGCTTGCGTCTGGAAGAACTCCTGTTCCGTTCGGGATTGTAGGTAGCCGAGGCCACGTGCCCGGCAGAGGGAGTTGGGCACAAAGGATGTCCTGTTTCCAGGGGTAAGTAAAGTCAGCTGCCCAGGTGCCTGATGTCAGTTTGTAGGAGGCCTTTGTCCCTTCATGGGAAGCCAGGCTTCCTGTTTGTGGCAGCTTGCATCGGGAAGAAATCCTGTTCCGTTCGGGATTGTAGGTGGCCAAGGCCTGGTGCCCGGCAGAGGGAGTTGGGCACAAAGGATGGACTGTTTCCAGGGGTAAGTAAAGTCAGCTGCCCAGGTGCCTGATGTCAGTTTGTAGGAGGCCTTTGGCCCTCCAAGGGAAGCTAGTCTTTATGTTCAAGGCAGCTTGCATCTGGAAGAAATCCTGTTCCGTTCGGGATTGTAGGTGGCCGGAGCTGGGTGCCCAGCTGAGGGAGTTGGGCACAAAGGGTGGGCTGTTTCCAGGGGTAAGTAAAGTCGGCTGCCCAGGTGCCTGATGTCAGTTTGTAGGAGGCCTTTGGCCCTCCATGGGAAGCCAGGCTTCCAGTTTGTGGCAGTTTGCATCTGGAAGAAATGCTGTTCCGTTCGGGATTGTAGGTGGCCGAGGCCAGTTGCCGGGCTGAGGGAGTTGGGCACAAAGGATGTCCTGTTTCCAGGAGTAAGTAAAGTCAGCTGCCCAGGTGCCTGATGTCAGTTTTTAGGAGGCCTTTGGCCCTCCAAGGGAAGCCATTCTTCCAGCTTGTGGCAGCTTGCATCTGGAAGAAATGCTGTTCCGTTCGGGATTGTAGGTGGCCGAGGCCAGGTGCCCGGCTGAGGGAGTTGGGCACAAAGGATGTCCTGTTTCCAGGGGTAAGTAAAGTCAACTGCCCAGGTGCCTGATGTCAGTTTGTAGGAGGCCTTTGGCCCTCCATGGGAAGCCAGGCTTCCTGCTTGTGGCAGTTTGCATCTGGAAGAAATCCTGTTCCGTTCGAGATTGTAGGTGGCCGAGGCCAGGTGCCCGGCTGAGGGAGTTAGGCACAAATGATGGCCTGTTTCATGAGGAAAGTAAAGTCAGCTGCCCAGGTGCCTGATGTCAGTTTGTAGGAGGCCTTTGGCCCTCCATGGGAAGCCAGGTTTCCAGCTTGTGGCAGCTTGCATCTGGAAGAACTCCTGTTCCGTTCCGGATTGTAGGTGGCCAAAGCTGTGGGCCCGACAGAGGGAGTTGGGCACAAAGGATGGCCTGTTTCCAGGGGTAAGTAAAGTCAGCTGCCCACGTGCCTGATGTCAGTTTGTAGGAGGCCTTTGGCCCTCCAAGGGAAGCTAGTCTTCCAGTTTGTGGCAGCTTGCATCTGGAAGAAATCCTGTTCCGTTCGGGATTGTAGGTGGCCGAGGCCAGGTGCCCGGCAGAGGGAGTTGGGCACAAACGATGGCCAGTTTCCAGGGGTAAGTAAAGTCAGCTGCCCAGGTGTTTGATGTCAGTTTGTAGGAGGCCTTTGGCCCTCCATGGGAAGCCAGGCTTCCTGCTTGTGGCAGCTTGCATCTGGAAGAAATCCTGTTTTGTTCGGGATTGTAGGAGTTTGGAGCTGGGTGCCCGGCGGAGAGAGTTGGACACAAAGGATGGGCTGTTTCCAGGGGTAAGTAAAGTCAGCTGCCCAGGTGCCTGATGTCAGTTTGTAGGAGGCCTTTGGCCCTCCATGGGAAACCACGCTTCCAGCTTGTGGCAGCTTGCATCTGGAAGAAATCCTGTTCCGTTCGGGATTGTAGGTGGCCGAGGCCAGGTTCCCAGCAGAGGGAGATGGGCACAAATGATGGCCTGTTTCATGAGGAAAGTAAAGTCAGCTGCCCAGGTGCCTGATGTCAGTTTGTAGGAGGCCTTTGGTCCTCCATGGAAAGCCACGCTTCCAGCTTGTGGCAGCATGCATCTGGAAGAAATCCTGTTCCGTTCGGGATTGTAGGTGGCCGAGGCCTGGTGCCCGGCAGAGGGAGTTGGGCGCAAACGATGGCCTGTTTCCAGGGGTAAGTAAAGTCAGCTGCCCTGGTGCCTGATGTCAGTTTGTAGGAGGCCTTTGGCCCTCCAAGTGAAGCCACGTTTCCAGCTTGTGGCAGCTTGCACCTGGAAGAACTCCTGTTCCGTTCGGGATTGTAGGTGGCCGAAGCTGTGGGACCGGCAGAGAGAGTTGAGCACAAAGGATGGCCTGTTTCCAGGGGTAAGGAAAGTCAGCTGCCCAGGTGCCTGATGTCAGTTTGTAGGAGGCCTTTGGCCCTCCAAGTGAAGCCAGGTTTCCAGCTTGTGGCAGCTTGCATCTGGAAGAAATCCTGTTCCGTTCGGGATTGTAGGTGGGCGAGGCCAGGTTCCCAGCAGAGGGAGGTAGGCACAAATGATGGCCTGTTTCATGAGGAAAGTAAAGTCAGCTGCCCAAGTGCCTGATGTCAGTTTGTAGGAGGCCTTTGGTCCTCCATGGGAAGCCAGGCTTCCAGCTATTGGCAGCTTGCATCGGGAAGAAATGCTGTTCCCTTCGGGATTGTAGGTGGCCGCGGCCAGGTGCCCGGCAGAGGGAGTTGGGCAGAAAGGATGGCCTGTTTCCAGAGGTAAGGAAAGTCAGCTGCCCACGTGCCTGATGTCAGTTTGTGGGAGGCCTTTGGCCCTCCAAGTGAAGCCACGTTTCCAGCTTGTGGCAGCTTGCATCTGGAAGATCTCCTGTTCCTTTCGGGATTGTAGGTGGCTGAAGCTGTGGGCCCGGCAGAGGGAGTTGGGCACAAAGGATGGGCTGTTTCCAGGGGTAAGTAAAGTCAGCATCCCAGGTGCCTGATGTCAGTTTGTAGGAGGCCTTTGGCCCTCCAAGAGAAGCAAGTCTTCCAGTTTGTGGCAGCTTGCGTCTGGAAGAACTCCTGTTCCGTTCGGGATTGTAGGTAGCCGAGGCCACGTGCCCGGCAGAGGGAGTTGGGCACAAAGGATGTCCTGTTTCCAGGGGTAAGTAAAGTCAGCTGCCCAGGTGCCTGATGTCAGTTTGTATAAGGCCTTTGTCCCTTCATGGGAAGCCAGGCTTCCTGCTTGTGGCAGCTTGCATCGGGAAGAAATCCTGTTCCGTTCGGGATTGTAGGTGGCCAAGGCCTGGTGCCCGGCAGAGGGAGTTGGGCACAAAGGATGGACTGTTTCCAGGGGTAAGTAAAGTCAGCTGCCCAGGTGCCTGATGTCAGTTTGTAGGAGGCCTTTGGCCCTCCAAGGGAAGCTAGTCTTTATGTTCAAGGCAGCTTGCATCTGGAAGAAATCCTGTTCCGTTCGGGATTGTAGGTGGCCGGAGCTGGGTGCCCAGCTGAGGGAGTTGGGCACAAAGGATGGCCTGTTTCCAGGGGTAAGTAAAGTCGGCTGCCCAGGTGCCTGATGTCAGTTTGTAGGAGGCCTTTGGCCCTCCATGGGAAGCCAGGCTTCCAGTTTGTGGCAGCTTGCATCTGGAAGAAATGCTGTTCCGTTCGGGATTGTAGGTGGCCGAGGCCAGGTGCCGGGCTGAGGGAGTTGGGCACAAAGGATGTCCTGTTTCCAGGGGTAAGTAAAGTCAGCTGCCCAGGTGCCTGATGTCAGTTTTTAGGAGGCCTTTAGCCCTCCAAGGGAAGCCATTCTTCCAGCTTGTGGCAGCTTGCATCTGGAAGAAATGCTGTTCCGTTCGGGATTGTAGGTGGCCGAGGCCAGGTGCCCGGCAGAGGGAGTTGGGCACAAAGGATGTCCTGTTTCCAGGGGTAAGTAAAGTCAGCTGCCCAGGTGCCTGATGTCAGTTTGTAGGAGGCCTTTGGCCCTCCATGGGAAGCCAGGCTTCCTGCTTGTGGCAGTTTGCATCTGGAAGAAATCCTGTTCCGTTCGAGATTGTAGGTGGCCGAGGCCAGGTGCCCGGCTGAGGGAGTTAGGCACAAATGATGGCCTGTTTCATGAGGAAAGTAAAGTCAGCTGCCCAGGTGCCTGATGTCAGTTTGTAGGAGGCCTTTGGCCCTCCATGGGAAGCCAGGTTTCCAGCTTGTGGCAGCTTGCCTCTGGAAGAACTCCTGTTCCGTTCCGGATTGTAGGTGGCCAAAGCTGTGGGCCCGACAGAGGGAGTTGGGCACAAAGGATGGCCTGTTTCCAGGGGTAAGTAAAGTCAGCTGCCCACGTGCCTGATGTCAGTTTGTAGGAGGCCTTTGGCCCTCCAAGGGAAGTTAGTCTTCCAGTTTGTGGCAGCTTGCATCTGGAAGAAATCCTGTTCCGTTCGGGATTGTAGGTGGCCGAGGCCAGGTGCCCGGCAGAGGGAGTTGGGCACAAACGATGGCCAGTTTCCAGGGGTAAGTAAAGTCAGCTGCCCAGGTGCCTGATGTCAGTTTGTAGGAGGCCTTTGGCCCTCCATGGGAAGCCAGGCTTCCTGCTTGTGGCAGCTTGCATCTGGAAGAAATCCTGTTTTGTTCGGGATTGTAGGAGTCCGGAGCTGGGTGCCCGGCGGAGAGAGTTGGACACAAAGGATGGCCTGTTTCCAGGGGTAAGTAAAGTCAGCTGCCCAGGTGCCTGATGTCAGTTTGTAGGAGGCCTTTGGCCCTCCAAGTGAAGCCACGCTTCCAGTTTGTGGCAGCTTGCATCTGGAAGAAATCCTGTTCCGTTCGGGATTGTAGGTGGCCTAGGCCAGGTGCCCAGCAGAGGGAGATGGGCACAAATGATGGCCTGTTTCATGAGGAAAGTAAAGTCAGCTGCCCAGGTGCCTGATGTCAGTTTGTAGGAGGCCTTTGGTCCTCCATGGAAAGCCACGCTTCCAGCTTGTGGCAGCATGCATCTGGAAGAAATCCTGTTCCGTTCGGGATTTTAGGTGGCCGAGGCCTGGTGCCCGGCAGAGGGAGTTGGGCGCAAACGATGGCCTGTTTCCAGGGGTAAGTAAAGTCAGCTGCCCTGGTGCCTGATGTCAGTTTGTAGGAGGCCTTTGGCCCTCCAAGTGAAGCCACGTTTCCAGCTAGTGGCAGCTTGCACCTGGAAGAACTCCTGTTCCGTTGGGGATTGTAGGTGGCCGAAGCTGTGGGACCGGCAGAGAGAGTTGAGCACAAAGGATGGCCTGTTTCCAGGGGTAAGGAAAGTCAGCTGCCCAGGTGCCTGATGTCAGTTTGTAGGAGCCCTTTGGCCCTCCAAGTGAAGCCAGGTTTCCAGCTTGTGGCAGCTTGCATCTGGAAGAAATCCTGTTCCGTTCGGGATTGTAGGTGGGCGAGGCCAGGTTCCCAGCAGAGGGAGGTAGGCACAAATGATGGCCTGTTTCATGAGGAAAGTAAAGTCAGCTGCCCAAGTTCCTGATGTCAGTTTGTAGGAGGCCTTTGGTCCTCCATGGGAAGCCAGGCTTCCAGCTAGTGGCAGCTTGCATCGGGAAGAAATGCTGTTCCGTTCGGGATTGTAGGTGGCCGCGGCCAGGTGCCCGGCAGAGGGAGTTGGGCACAAAGGATGGCCTGTTTCCAGAGGTAAGGAAAGTCAGCTGCCCACGTGCCTGATGTCAGTTTGTGGGAAGCCTTTGGCCCTCCAAGTGCAGCCACGTTTCCAGCTTGTGGCAGCTTGCATCTGGAAGATCTCCTGTTCCTTTCTGGATTGTAGGTGCCTGAAGCTGTGGGCCCGGCAGAGGGAGTTGGGCACAAAGGATGTCCTGTTTCCAGGGGTAAGTAAAGTCAGCATCCCAGGTGCCTGATGTCAGTTTGTAGGAGGCCTTTGGCCCTCCAAGGGAAGCTAGTCTTCCAGTTTTTGGCAGCTTGCGTCTGGAAGAAATCCTGTTCCGTTCGGGATTGTAGGTGGCCGAGGCCAGGTGCCCGGCAGAGGGAGTTGGGCACAAAGGATGTCCTGTTTCCAGGGGTAAGTAAAGTCAGCTGCCCAGGTGCCTGATGTCAGTTTGTAGGAGGCCTTTGGCCCTCCATGGGAAGCCAGGCTTCCTGCTTGTGGCAGCTTGCATCGGGAAGAAATCCTGTTCCGTTCGGGATTGTAGGGGGTCAAGGCCTGGTGCCCGGCAGAGGGAGTTGGGCACAAAGGATGGACTGTTTCCAGGGGTAAGTAAAGTCAGCTGCCCAGGTGCCTGATGTCAGTTTGTAGGAGGCCTTTGGCCCTCCAAGGGAAGCTAGTCTTTATGTTCAAGGCAGCTTGCATCTGGAAGAAATCCTGTTTCGTTCCGGATTGTAGGTGGCCAGAGCTGGGTGCCCAGCTGAGGGAGTTGGGCACAAAGGATGGCCTGTTTCCAGGGGTAAGTAAAGTCGGCTGCCCAGGTGCCTGATGTCAGTTTGTAGGAGGCCTTTGGCCCTCCATGGGAAGCCAGGCTTCCAGTTTGTGGCAGGTTGCATCTGGAAGAAATGCTGTTCCGTTCGGGATTGTAGGTGGCCGAGGCCAGTTGCCGGGCTGAGGGAGTTGGGCACAAAGGATGTCCTGTTTCCAGGGGTAAGTAAAGTCAGCTGCCCAGGTGCCTGATGTCAGTTTGTAGGAGGCCTTTGGCCCTCCAAGGGAAGCCATTCTTCCAGCTTGTGGCAGCTTGCATCTGGAAGAAATGCTGTTCCGTTCGGGATTGTAGGTGGCCGAGGCCAGGTGCCCGGCTGAGGGAGTTGGGCACAAAGGATGTCCTGTTTCCAGGGGTAAGTAAAGTCAGCTGCCCAGGTGCCTGATGTCAGTTTGTAAGAGGCCTTTGGCCCTCCATGGGAAGCCAGGCTTCCTGCTTGTCGCAGTTTGCATCGGGAAGAAATCCTGTTCCGTTCGGGATTGTAGGTGGCCGGAGCTGGGTGCCTGGCTGAGGGGGTTGGACACAAAGGATGTCCTGTTTCCAGGGGTAAGTAAAGTCAGCTGCCCAGGTGCCTGATGTCAGTTTGTAGGAGGCCTTTGGCCCCCCAAGTGAAGCCACGTTTCCAGCTTGTGGCAGCTTGCATCTGGAAGAAATCCTGTTCTGTTCGGGATTGTAGGTGGCCGGAGCTGGGTGCCTGGCTGAGGGAGTTGGACACAGAGGATGGGCTGTTTCCAGGGGTAAGTAAAGTCAGCTGCCCAGGTGCCTGATGTCAGTTTGTAGGAGGCCTTTGGCCCTCCAAGGGAAGCTAGTCTTCCAGCTTGTGGCAGCTTGCATCTGGAAGAAATGCTGTTCCGTTCGGGATTGTAGGTGGCCGAGGCCAGGTGCCCGGCAGAGGGAGTTGGGCACAAACGATGTCCTGTTTAGAGGGATAAGTAAAGTCAGCTGCCCACGTGCCTGATGTCAGTATGTAGGAGGCCTTTGGCCCTCCATGGGAAGCCAGGCTTCCTGCTTGTGGCAGCTTGCATCTGGAAGAAATCCTGTTTTGTACGGGATTGTAGGAGTCCAGAGCTGGGTGCCCGGCTGAGGGGGTTGGACACAAATGATGGCCTGTTTCCAGGGGTAAGTAAAGTCAGCTGTCCAGGTGCCTGATGTCAGTTTGTAGGAGGCCTTTGGCCCTCCAAGGGAAGCTAGACTTCCAGTTTGTGGCAGCTTGCATCTGGAGGAAATCCTGTTCCGTTCGGGATTGTAGGTGGCCGAGGCCTGGTGCCCGGCAGAGGGAGTTGGGCACAAAGAATGTCCTGTTTCCAGGGGTAAGTAAAGTCAGCTGCCCAAGTGCCTGATGTCAGTTTGTAGGAGGCCTTTGGCCCTCCAAGTGAAGCCACGTTTCCAGCTTGTGGCAGCTTGCATCTGGAAGAAATCCTGTTCCGTTCGGGATTGTAGGTGGTCAGAGCTGGGTGCCTGGCTGAGGGAGTTGAACACAAAGGATGGGCTGTTCCCAGGGGTAAGTAAAGTCAGCTGCCCAGGTGCCTGATGTCAGTTTGTAGGAGGCCTTTGGCCCTCCAAGGGAAGCCAGGCTTCCAGTTTGTGGCAGCTTGCATCTGGAAGAAATCCTGTTCCGTTCGGGATTGTAGGTGACCGAGGCCAGGTTCCCAGCAGAGGGAGGTAGGCACAAATGATGGCCTGTTTCATGAGGAAAGTAAAGTCAGCTGCCCAGGTGCCTGATGTCAGTTTGTAGGAGGCCTTTGGTCCTCCATGGAAAGCCTCGCTTCCAGCTTGTGGCAGCATGCATCTGGAAGAAATCCTGTTCCGTTCGGGATTGTAGGTGGCCGAGGCCTGGTGCCCGGCAGAGGGAGTTGGGCACAAAGGATGGCCTGTTTCCAGGGGTAAGGAAAGTCAGCTGCCCAGGTGCCTGATGTCAGTTTGTAGGAGGCCTTTGGCCCTCCATGGGAAGCCAGGCTTCCTGCTTGTGGCAGCTTGCATCTGGAAGAAATCCTGTTACGTTCAAGATTGTAGGTGGGCGAGTCCTGGTGCCCGGCAGATGGAGTTGGGCACAAAGGATGGCCTGTTTCCAGGGGTAAATAAAGTCAGCTGCCCTGGTGCCTGATGTCAGTTTGTAGGAGGCCTTTGGCCCTCCAAGGGAAGCTAGTCTTTATGTTCAAGGCAGCTTGCATCGGGAAGAAATCCTGTTCCGTTCGGGATTGTAGGTGGCCGAGGCCTGGTGCCCGGCAGAGGGAGTTGGGCACAAAGGATGGCCTGTTTCCAGGGGTAAGTAAAGTCTGCTGCCCAAGTGCGTGATGTCAGTTTGTAGGAGGCCTTTGGCCCTCCAAGTGAAGCCACGTTTCCAGCTTGTGGCAGCTTGCATCTGGAAGAAATCCTGTTCCGTTCGGGATTGTAGGTGGTCGGAGCTGGGTGCCTGGCGGAGGGAGTTGAACACAAAGGATGGGCTGTTTCCAGGGGTAAGTAAAGTCAGCTGCCCAGGTGCCTGATGTCAGTTTGTAGGAGGCCTTTGGCCCTCCATGGGAAGCCACGCTTCCAGTTTGTGGCAGCTTGCATCTGGAAGAAATCCTGTTCCGTTCGGGATTGTAGGTGGCCGAGGCCAGGTGCCCAGCAGAGGGAGATGGGCACAAATGATGGCCTGTTTCATGAGGAAAGTAAAGTCAGCTCCCCAGGTGCCTGATGTCAGTTTGTAGGAGGCCTTTGGTCCTCCATGGAAAGCCACGCTTCCAGCTTGTGGCAGCATGCATCTGGAAGAAATCCTGTTCCGTTCGGGATTGTAGGTGGCCGAGGCCTGGTGCCCGGCAGAGGGAGTTGGGCGCAAACGATGGCCTGTTTCCAGGGGTAAGTAAAGTCAGCTGCCCTGGTGCCTGATGTCAGTTTGTAGGAGGCCTTTGGCCCTCCAAGTGAAGCCACGTTTCCAGCTTGTGGCAGCTTGCACCTGGAAGAACTCCTGTTCCGTTCGGGATTGTAGGTGGCCGAAGCTGTGGGACCGGCAGAGAGAGTTGAGCACAAAGGATGGCCTGTTTCCAGGGGTAAGGAAAGTCAGCTGCCCAGGTGCCTGATGTCAGTTTGTAGGAGGCCTTTGGCCCTCCAAGTGAAGCCAGGTTTCCAGCTTGTGGCAGCTTGCATCTGGAAGAAATCCTGTTCCGTTCGGGATTGTAGGTGGGCGAGGCCAGGTTCCCAGCAGAGGGAGGTAGGCACAAATGATGGCCTGTTTCATGAGGAAAGTTAAGTCAGCTGCCCAAGTGCCTGATGTCAGTTTGTAGGAGGCCTTTGGTCCTCCATGGGAAGCCAGGCTTCCAGATATTGGCAGCTTGCATCGGGAAGAAATCCTGTTCCCTTCGGGATTGTAGGTGGCCGCGGCCAGGTGCCCGGCAGAGGGAGTTGGGCAGAAAGGATGGCCTGTTTCCAGAGGTAAGGAAAGTCAGCTGCCCACGTGCCTGATGTCAGTTTGTGGGCGGCCTTTGGCCCTCCAAGTGAAGCCACGTTTCCAGCTTGTGGCAGCTTGCATCTGGAAGATCTCCTGTTCCTTTCGGGATTGTAGGTGGCTGAAGCTGTGGGCCCGGCAGAGGGAGTTGGGCACAAAGGATGGGCTGTTTCCAGGGGTAAGTAAAGTCAGCATCCCAGGTGCCTGATGTCAGTTTGTAGGAGGCCTTTGGCCCTCCAAGGGAAGCAAGTCTTCCAGTTTGTGGCAGCTTGCGTCTGGAAGAAATCCTGTTCCGTTCGGGATTGTAGGTAGCCGAGGCCACGTGCCCGGCAGAGGGAGTTGGGCACAAAGGATGTCCTGTTTCCAGGGGTAAGTAAAGTCAGCTGCCCAGGTGCCTGATGTCAGTTTGTAGGAGGCCTTTGTCCCTTCATGGGAAGCCAGGCTTCCTGCTTGTGGCAGCTTGCATCGGGAAGAAATCCTGTTCCGTTCGGGATTGTAGGTGGCCAAGGCCTGGTGCCCGGCAGAGGGAGTTGGGCACAAAGGATGGACTGTTTCCAGGGGTAAGTAAAGTCAGCTGCCCAGGTGCCTGATGTCAGTTTGTAGGAGGCCTTTGGCCCTCCAAGGGAAGCTAGTCTTTATGTTCAAGGCAGCTTGCATCTGGAAGAAATCCTGTTCCGTTCGGGATTGTAGGTGGCCGGAGCTGGGTGCCCAGCTGAGGGAGTTGGGCACAAAGGATGGCCTGTATCCAGGGGTAAGTAAAGTCGGCTGCCCAGGTGCCTGATGTCAGTTTGTAGGAGGCCTTTGGCCCTCCATGGGAAGCCAGGCTTCCAGTTTGTGGCAGCTTGCATCTGGAAGAAATGCTGTTCCGTTCGGGATTGTAGGTGGCCGAGGCCAGGTGCCGGGCTGAGGGAGTTGGGCACAAAGGATGTCCTGTTTCCAGGGGTAAGTAAAGTCAGCTGCCCAGGTGCCTGATGTCAGTTTTTAGGAGGCCTTTAGCCCTCCAAGGGAAGCCATTCTTCCAGCTTGTGGCAGCTTGCATCTGGAAGAAATGCTGTTCCGTTCGGGATTGTAGGTGGCCGAGGCCAGGTGCCCGGCAGAGGGAGTTGGGCACAAAGGATGTCCTGTTTCCAGGGGTAAGTAAAGTCAGCTGCCCAGGTGCCTGATGTCAGTTTGTAGGAGGCCTTTGGCACTCCATGGGAAGCCAGGCTTCCTGCTTGTGGCAGTTTGCATCTGGAAGAAATCCTGTTCCGTTCGAGATTGTAGGTGGCCGAGGCCAGGTGCCCGGCTGAGGGAGTTAGGCACAAATGATGGCCTGTTTCATGAGGAAAGTAAAGTCAGCTGCCCAGGTGCCTGATGTCAGTTTGTAGGAGGCCTTTGGCCCTCCATGGGAAGCCAGGTTTCCAGCTTGTGGCAGCTTGCCTCTGGAAGAACTCCTGTTCCGTTCCGGATTGTAGGTGGCCAAAGCTGTGGGCCCGACAGAGGGAGTTGGGCACAAAGGATGGCCTGTTTCCAGGGGTAAGTAAAGTCAGCTGCCCACGTGCCTGATGTCAGTTTGTAGGAGGCCTTCGGCCCTCCAAGGGAAGCTAGTCTTCCAGTTTGTGGCAGCTTGCATCTGGAAGAAATCCTGTTCCGTTCGGGATTGTAGGTGGCCGAGGCCAGGTGCCCGGCAGAGGGAGTTGGGCACAAACGATGGCCAGTTTCCAGGGGTAAGTAAAGTCAGCTGCCCAGGTGCCTGATGTCAGTTTCTAGGAGGCCTTTGGCCCTCCATGGGAAGCCAGGCTTCCTGCTTGTGGCAGCTTGCATCTGGAAGAACTCCTGTTTTGTTCGGGATTGTAGGAGTCCGGAGCTGGGTGCCCGGCGGAGAGAGTTGGACACAAAGGATGGCCAGTTTCCAGGGGTAAGTAAAGTCAGCTGCCCAGGTGCCTGATGTCAGTTTGTAGGAGGCCTTTGGCCCTCCAAGTGAAGCCACGCTTCCAGTTTGTGGCAGCTTGCATCTGGAAGAAATCCTGTTCCGTTCGGGATTGTAGGTGGCCTAGGCCAGGTGCCCAGCAGAGGGAGATGGGCACAAATGATGGCCTGTTTCATGAGGAAAGTAAAGTCAGCTGCCCAGGTGCCTGATGTCAGTTTGTAGGAGGCCTTTGGTCCTCCATGGAAAGCCACGCTTCCAGCTTGTGGCAGCATGCATCTGGAAGAAATCCTGTTCCGTTCGGGATTTTAGGTGGCCGAGGCCTGGTGCCCGGCAGAGGGAGTTGGGCGCAAACGATGGCCTGTTTCCAGGGGTAAGTAAAGTCAGCTGCCCTGGTGCCTGATGTCAGTTTGTAGGAGGCCTTTGGCCCTCCAAGTGAAGCCACGTTTCCAGCTAGTGGCAGCTTGCACCTGGAAGAACTCCTGTTCCGTTGGGGATTGTAGGTGGCCGAAGCTGTGGGACCGGCAGAGAGAGTTGAGCACAAAGGATGGCCTGTTTCCAGGGGTAAGGAAAGTCAGCTGCCCAGGTGCCTGATGTCAGTTTGTAGGAGGCCTTTGGCCCTCCAAGTGAAGCCAGGTTTCCAGCTTGTGGCAGCTTGCATCTGGAAGAAATCCTGTTCCGTTCGGGATTGTAGGTGGGCGAGGCCAGGTTCCCAGCAGAGGGAGGTAGGCACAAATGATGGCCTGTTTCATGAGGAAAGTAAAGTCAGCTGCCCAAGTGCCTGATGTCAGTTTGTAGGAGGCCTTTGGTCCTCCATGGGAAGCCAGGCTTCCAGCTAGTGGCAGCTTGCATCGGGAAGAAATCCTGTTCCCTTCGGGATTGTAGGTGGCCGCGGCCAGGTGCCCGGCAGAGGGAGTTGGGCACAAAGGATGGCCTGTTTCCGGAGGTAAGGAAAGTCAGCTGCCCACGTGCCTGATGTCAGTTTGTGGGAAGCCTTTGGCCCTCCAAGTGCAGCCACGTTTCCAGCTTGTGGCAGCTTGCATCTGGAAGATCTCCTGTTCCTTTCTGGATTGTAGGTGCCTGAAGCTGTGGGCCCGGCAGAGGGAGTTGGGCACAAAGGATGTCCTGTTTCCAGGGGTAAGTAAAGTCAGCATCCCAGGTGCCTGATGTCAGTTTGTAGGAGGCCTTTGGCCCTCCAAGGGAAGCTAGTCTTCCAGTTTTTGGCAGCTTGCGTCTGGAAGAAATCCTGTTCCGTTCGGGATTGTAGGTGGCCGAGGCCAGGTGCCCGGCAGAGGGAGTTGGGCACAAAGGATGTCCTGTTTCCAGGGGTAAGTAAAGTCAGCTGCCCAGGTGCCTGATGTCAGTTTGTAGGAGGCCTTTGGCCCTCCATGGGAAGCCAGGCTTCCTGCTTGTGGCAGCTTGCATCGGGAAGAAATCCTGTTCCGTTCGGGATTGTAGGGGGTCAAGGCCTGGTGCCCGGCAGAGGGAGTTGGGCACAAAGGATGGACTGTTTCCAGGGGTAAGTAAAGTCAGCTGCCCAGGTGCCTGATGTCAGTTTGTAGGAGGCCTTTGGCCCTCCAAGGGAAGCTAGTCTTTATGTTCAAGGCAGCTTGCATCTGGAAGAAATCCTGTTTCGTTCCGGATTGTAGGTGGCCAGAGCCGGGTGCCCAGCTGAGGGAGTTGGGCACAAAGGATGGCCTGTTTCCAGGGGTAAGTAAAGTCGGCTGCCCAGGTGCCTGATGTCAGTTTGTAGGAGGCCTTTGGCCCTCCATGGGAAGCCAGGCTTCCAGTTTGTGGCAGGTTGCATCTGGAAGAAATGCTGTTCCGTTCGGGATTGTAGGTGGCCGAGGCCAGTTGCCGGGCTGAGGGAGTTGGGCACAAAGGATGTCCTGTTTCCAGGGGTAAGTAAAGTCAGCTGCCCAGGTGCCTGATGTCAGTTTGTAGGAGGCCTTTGGCCCTCCAAGGGAAGCCATTCTTCCAGCTTGTGGCAGCTTGCATCTGGAAGAAATGCTGTTCCGTTCGGGATTGTAGGTGGCCGAGGCCAGGTGCCCGGCTGAGGGAGTTGGGCACAAAGGATGTCCTGTTTCCAGGGGTAAGTAAAGTCAGCTGCCCAGGTGCCTGATGTCAGTTTGTAGGAGGCCTTTGGCCCTCCATGGGAAGCCAGGCTTCCTGCTTGTCGCAGTTTGCATCGGGAAGAAATCCTGTTCCGTTCGGGATTGTAGGTGGCCGGAGCTGGGTGCATGGCTGAGTGGGTTGGACACAAAGGATGTCCTGTTTCCAGGGGTAAGTAAAGTCAGCTGCCCAGGTGCCTGATGTCAGTTTGTAGGAGGCCTTTGGCCCCCCAAGTGAAGCCACGTTTCCAGCTTGTGGCAGCTTGCATCTGGAAGAAATCCTGTTCTGTTCGGGATTGTAGGTGGCCGGAGCTGGGTGCCTGGCTGAGGGAGTTGGACACAGAGGATGGGCTGTTTCCAGGGGTAAGTAAAGTCAGCTGCCCAGGTGCCTGATGTCAGTTTGTAGGAGGCCTTTGGCCCTCCAAGGGAAGCTAGTCTTCCAGCTTGTGGCAGCTTGCATCTGGAAGAAATGCTGTTCCGTTCGGGATTGTAGGTGGCCGAGGCCAGGTGCCCGGCAGAGGGAGTTGGGCACAAACGATGTCCTGTTTAGAGGGATAAGTAAAGTCAGCTGCCCACGTGCCTGATGTCAGTATGTAGGAGGCCTTTGGCCCTCCATGGGAAGCCAGGCTTCCTGCTTGTGGCAGCTTGCATCTGGAAGAAATCCTGTTTTGTACGGGATTGTAGGAGTCCAGAGCTGGGTGCCCGGCTGAGGGGTTTGGACACAAATGATGGCCTGTTTCCAGGGGTAAGTAAAGTCAGCTGTCCAGGTGCCTGATGTCAGTTTGTAGGAGGCCTTTGGCCCTCCAAGGGAAGCTAGACTTCCAGTTTGTGGCAGCTTGCATCTGGAAGAAATCCTGTTCCGTTCGGGATTGTAGGTGGCCGAGGCCTGGTGCCCGGCAGAGGGAGTTGGGCACAAAGAATGTCCTGTTTCCAGGGGTAAGTAAAGTCAGCTGCCCAAGTGCCTGATGTCAGTTTGTAGGAGGCCTTTGGCCCTCCAAGTGAAGCCACGTTTCCAGCTTGTGGCAGCTTGCATCTGGAAGAAATCCTGTTCCGTTCGGGATTGTAGGTGGTCGGAGCTGGGTGCCTGGCTGAGGGAGTTGAACACAAAGGATGGGCTGTTTCCAGGGGTAAGTAAAGTCAGCTGCCCAGGTGCCTGATGTCAGTTTGTAGGAGGCCTTTGGCCCTCCAAGGGAAGCCAGGCTTCCAGTTTGTGGCAGCTTGCATCTGGAAGAAATCCTGTTCCGTTCGGGATTGTAGGTGACCGAGGCCAGGTTCCCAGCAGAGGGAGGTAGGCACAAATGATGGCCTGTTTCATGAGGAAAGTAAAGTCAGCTGCCCAGGTGCCTGATGTCAGTTTGTAGGAGGCCTTTGGTCCTCCATGGAAAGCCTCGCTTCCAGCTTGTGGCAGCATGCATCTGGAAGAAATCCTGTTCCGTTCGGGATTGTAGGTGGCCGAGGCCTGGTGCCCGGCAGAGGGAGTTGGGCACAAAGGATGTCCTGTTTCCAGGGGTAAGTAAAGTCAGCTGCCCAGGTGCCTGATGTCAGTTTGTAGGAGGCCTTTGGCCCTCCATGGGAAGCCAGGCTTCCTGCTTGTGGCAGCTTGCATCTGGAAGAAATCCTGTTACGTTCAAGATTGTAGGTGGGCGAGTCCTGGTGCCCGGCAGATGGAGTTGGGCACAAAGGATGGCCTGTTTCCAGGGGTAAATAAAGTCAGCTGCCCTGGTGCCTGATGTCAGTTTGTAGGAGGCCTTTGGCCCTCCAAGGGAAGCTAGTCTTTATGTTCAAGGCAGCTTGCATCGGGAAGAAATCCTGTTCCGTTCGGGATTGTAGGTGGCCGAGGCCTGGTGCCCGGCAGAGGGAGTTGGGCACAAAGGATGGCCTGTTTCCAGGGGTAAGTAAAGTCAGCTGCCCAAGTGCGTGATGTCAGTTTGTAGGAGGCCTTTGGCCCTCCAAGTGAAGCCACGTTTCCAGCTTGTGGCAGCTTGCATCTGGAAGAAATCCTGTTCCGTTCGGGATTGTAGGTGGTCGGAGCTGGGTGCCTGGCGGAGGGAGTTGAACACAAAGGATGGGCTGTTTCCAGGGGTAAGTAAAGTCAGCTGCCCAGGTGCCTGATGTCAGTTTGTAGGAGGCCTTTGGCCCTCCAAGGGAAGCCAGGCTTCCACTTTGTGGCAGCTTCCATCTGGAAGAAATCCTGTTCCATTCGGGATTGTAGGTGGCCGAGGCCAGGTTCCCAGCAGAGGGAGGTAGGCACAAATGATGGCCTGTTTCATGAGGAAAGTAAAGTCAGCTGCCCAAGTGCCTGATGTCAGTTTGTAGGAGGCCTTTGTTCCTCCATGGGAAGCCAGGCTTCCAGCTAGTGGCAGCTTGCATCGGGAAGAAATCCTGTTCCGTTCGGGATTGTAAGTGGTCGTGACCAGGTGCCCGGCAGAGGGAGTTGGGCACAAAGGATGGCCTGTTTCCAGGGGTAAGTAAAGTCAGCTGCCAACGTGCCTGATGTCAGTTTGTAGGAGTCCTTTGTCCCTCCAAGGTAAGCCAGGCTTCAAGTTTGTGGCAGCTTGTATCTGGAAGAAATCCTGTTAAGTTCGGGATTGTAGGTGGCCGAGGCCAGGTGCCCGGCAGAGGGAGTTGGGCAAAAATGATGGCCTGTTTCATGAGGAAAGTAAAGTCAGCTGCCCAGGTGCCTGATGTCAGTTTGTAGGAGGCCTTTGGCCCTCCATGGGAAGCGAGGTTTCCTGCTTGTGGCAGCTTGCATCTGGAAGAAATCCTGTTCCGTTCGGGATTGTAGGGGGCCAAGGCCTGGTGCCCGGCAGAGGGAGTTGAGCACAAATAATGGCCGGTTTCCAGGGGTAAGTAAAGTCAGCTGCCCAGGTGCCTGATGTCAGTTTGTAGGAGGCCTTTGGTCCTCCATGGAAAGCCACGCTTCCAGCTTGTGGCAGCATGCATCTGGAAGAAATCCTGTTCCGTTCGGGATTGTAGGTGGCCGAGGCCAGGTGCCCGGCAGAGGGTGTTGGGCACAAAGGATGTCCTGTTTCCAGGGGTAAGTAAAGTCAGCTGCCCAGGTGCCTGATGTCAGTTTGTAGGAGGCCTTTGGCCCTCCATGGGAAGCCAGGCTTCCTGCTTGTGGCAGCTTGCATCTGGAAGAAATCCTGTTCCGTTCAAGATTGTAGGTGGGCGAGTCCTGGTGCCCGGCAGAAGGAGTTGGGCACAAAAAATGGCCTGTTTCCAGGGGTAAATAAAGTCAGCTGCCCAGGTGCCTGATGTCAGTTTGTAGGAGGCCTTTGGCCCTCCAAGGGAAGCTAGTCTTCCTGTTTAAGGCAGCTTGCCTCTGGAAGAAATCCTGTTCCGTTCGGGATTGTAGGTGGCCGAGGCCTGGTGCCCGGCAGAGGGAGTTGGGCACAAAGGATGTCCTGTTTCCAGGGGTAAGTAAAGTCAGCTGCCCAAGTGCGTGATGTCAGTTTGTATGAGGCCTTTGGCCCTCCAAGTGAAGCCACCTTTCCAGCTTGTGGCAGCTTGCATCTGGAAGAAATCCTGTTCCGTTCGGGATTGTAGGTGGTCGGAGCTGGGTGCCTGGCGGAGGGAGTTGAACACAAAGGATGGGCTGTTTCCAGGGGTAAGTAAAGTCAGCTGCCCAGGTGCCTGATGTCAGTTTGTAGGAGGCCTTTGGCCTTCCAAGGGAAGCCAGGCTTCCACTGTGTGGCAGCTTGCATCTGGAAGAAATCCTGTTCCGTTCGGGATTGTAGGTGGCCGAGGCCAGGTTCCCAGCAGAGGGAGGTAGGCACAAATGATGGCCTGTTTCATGAGGAAAGTAAAGTCAGCTGCCCAAGTGCCTGATGTCAGTTTTTAGGAGGCCTTTGGTCCTCCATGGGAAGCCAAGCTTCCAGCTAGTGGCAGCTTGCATCGGGAAGAAATCCTGTTCCGTTCGGGATTGTAGGTGGCCGCGTCCAGGTGCCCGGCAGAGGGAGTTGGGCACAAAGGATGGCCTGTTTCCAGAGGTAAGGAAAGTCAGCTGCCCACGTGCCTGATGTCAGTTTGTGGGAGGCCTTTGGCCCTCCAAGTGAAGCCACGTTTCCAGCTTGTGGCAGCTTGCATCTGGAAGAACTCCTGTTCCGTTCAGGATTGTAGGTCGCCAAAGCTGTGGGCCCGGCTGAGGGAGTTGGGCACAAAGGATTGGCTGTTTCCAGGGGTAAATAAAGTCAGCTGCCCAGGTGCCTGTTGTCAGTTTGTAGGAGGCCTTTGGCCCCTTTAAGGGAAGCTAGTCTTCCAGTTTGTGGCAGCTTGCATCTGGAAGAAATGCTGTTCCGTTCGGGATTGTAGGTGGCCGAGGCCAGGTGCCCGGCAGAGGGAGTTGGGCACAAAGCATGTCCTGTTTCCAGGGGTAAGTAAAGTCAGCTGCCCAAGTGCCTGATGTCAGTTTGTAGGAGGCCTTTGGCCCTCCATGGGAAGCCAGGCTTCCTGCTTGTGGCAGCTTGCATCTGGAAGAAATCCTGTTCCGTTCGGGATTGTAGGTGGCCAAGGCCAGGTGCCCAGCAGAGGGAGTTGGGCACAAAGGATGGACTGTTTCCAGGGGTAAGTAAAGTCAGCTGCCCAGGTGCCTGATGTCAGTTTGTAGGAGGCCTTTGGCCCTCCAAGGGAAGCGAGTCTTTATGTTCAAGGCAGCTTGCATCGGGAAGAAATCCTGTTCCGTTCGGGATTGTAGGTGGCCGGAGCTGGGTGCCCAGCAGAGGGAGTTGGGCACAAAGGATGGCCTGTTTCCAGGGGTAAGTAAAGTCAGCTGCCCAGGTGCCTGATGTCAGTTTGTAGGAGGCCTTTGGCCCTCCAAGGGAAGCGACTCTTTATGTTCAAGGCAGCTAGCATCGGGAAGAAATCCTGTTCCGTTCAAGATTGTCGATGGCCGAGGCCGGGTGCCCCGCAGAGGGAGTTGGGCACAAATGATGGCCTGTTTCCAGGGGTAAATAAAGTCAGCTGCCCAGGTGCCTGATGTCTGTTTGTAGGAGGCCTTTGGCCCTCCAAGGGAAGCCAGGCTTCCAGTTTGTGGCAGCTTGCATCTGGAAGAAATCCTGTTCCGTTCGGGATTGTAGGTGGCCGGAGCTGGGTGCCTGGCTGAGGGAGTTGGGCACAAAGGATGGCCTGTTTCCAGGGGTAAGGAAAGTCAGCTGCCCAGGTGCCTGATGTCAGTTTGTAGGAGGCCTTTGGCCCTCCAAGTGAAGCCACGTTTCCAGCTTGTGGCAGCTTGCATCTGGAAGAACTCCTGTTCCGTTCGGGATTGTAGGTGGCCGAGGCCAGGTTCCCAGCAGAGGGAGGTAGGCACAAATGATGGCCTGTTTCATGAGGAAAGTAAAGTCAGCTGCCCAAGTGCCTGATGTCAGTTTGTAGGAGGCCTTTGGTCCTCCATGGGAAGCCAGGCTTCCAGCTAGTGGCAGCTTGCATCGGGAAGAAATGCTGTTCCGTTCGGGATTGTAGGTGACCGCGGCCAGGTGCCCGGCAGAGGGAGTTGGGCACAAAGGATGGCCTGTTTCCAGGGGTAAGTAAAGTCAGCTGCCCACGTGCCTGATGTCAGTTTGTGGGAGGCCTTTGGCCCTCCAAGTGAAGCCACGTTTCCAGCTTGTGGCAGCTTGCATCTGGAAGATCTCCTGTTCCTTTCGGGATTGTAGGTGGCCGAAGCTGTGGGCCCGGCAGAAAGAGTTGGGCACAAAGGATGGGCTGTTTCCAGGGGTAAGTAAAGTCAGCATCCCAGGTGCCTGATGTCAGTTTGTAGGAGGCCTTTGGCCCTCCAAGGGAAGCTAGTCTTCCAGTTTGTGGCAGCTTGCGTCTGGAAGAAATCCTGTTCCGTTCGGGATTGTAGGTGGCCGAGGCCAGGTGCCCGGCAGAGGGAGTTGGGCACAAAGGATGTCCTGTTTCCAGGGGTAAGTAAAGTCAGCTGCCCAGGTGCCTGATGTCAGTTTGTAGGAGGCCTTTGGCCCTCCATGGGAAGCCAGGCTTCCTGCTTGTGGCAGCTTGCATCGGGAAGAAATCCTGTTCCGTTCGGGATTGTAGGTGGCCAAGGCCTGGTGCCCGGCAGAGGGAGTTGGGCACAAAGGATGGCCTGTTTCCAGGGGTAAGTAAAGTCAGCTGCCCAGGTGCCTGATGTCAGTTTGTAGGCGGCCTTTGGCCCTCCAAGGGAAGCTAGTCTTTATGTTCAAGGCAGCTTGCATCTGGAAGAAATCCTGTTCCGTTCGGGATTGTAGGTGGCCGGAGCTGGGTGCCCAGCTGAGGGAGTTGGGCACAAATGATGGCCTGTTTCCAGGGGTAAGTAAAGTCGGCTGCCCAGGTTCCTGATGTCAGTTTGTAGGAGGCCTTTGGCCCTCCATGGGAAGCCAGGCTTCCAGTTTGTGGCAGCTTGCATCTGGAAGAAATGCTGTTCCGTTCGGGATTGTAGGTGGCCGAGGCCAGTTGCCGGGCTGAGGGAGTTGGGCACAAAGGATGTCCTGTTTCCAGGGGTAAGTAAAGTCAGCTGCCCAGGTGCCTGATGTCAGTTTTTAGGAGGCCTTTGGCCCTCCATGGGAAGCCAGGCTTCCTGCTTGTGGCAGTTTTCATCTGGAAGAAATCCTGTTCCGTTCGAGATTGTAGGTGGCCGAGGCCAGGTGCCCGGCTGAGGGAGTTAGGCACAAATGATGGCCTGTTTCATGAGGAAAGTAAAGTCAGCTGCCCAGGTGCCTGATGTCAGTTTGTAGGAGGCCTTTGGCCCTCCATGGGAAGCCAGGTTTCCAGCTTGTGGCAGCTTGCATCTGGAAGAACTCCTGTTCCGTTCCGGATTGTAGGTGGCCAAAGCTGTGGGCCCGACAGAGGGAGTTGGGCACAAAGGATGGCCTGTTTCCAGGGGTAAGTAACGTCAGCTGCCCACGTGCCTGATGTCAGTTTGTAGGAGGCTTTTGGCCCTCCAAGGGAAGCTAGTCTTCCAGTTTGTGGCAGCTTGCATCTGGAAGAAATCCTGTTCCGTTCGGGATTGTAGGTGGCCGAGGCCAGGTGCCCGGCAGAGGGAGTTGGGCACAAAGGATGTCCTGTTTCCAGGGGTAAGTAAAGTCAGCTGCCCAGGTGCCTGATGTCAGTTTGTAGGAGGCCTTTGGCCCTCCATGGGAAGCCAGGCTTCCTGCTTGTGGCAGCTTGCATCGGGAAGAAATCCTGTTCCGTTCGGGATTGTTGGAGTCCGGAGCTGGGTGCCCGACGGAGAGAGTTGGACACAAAGGTTGGGCTGTTTCCAGGGGTAAGTAAAGTCAGCTGCCCAGGTGCCTGATGTCAGTTTGTTGGAGGCCTTTGGCCCTCCATGGGAACCCACGCTTCCAGTTTGTGGCAGCTTGCATCTGGAAGAAATCCTGTTCCGTTCGGGATTGTAGGTGGCCGAGGCCAGGTGCCCAGCAGAGGGAGATGGGCACAAATGATGGCCTGTTTCATGAGGAAAGTAAAGTCAGCTCCCCAGGTGCCTGATGTCAGTTTGTAGGAGGCCTTTGGTCCTCCATGGAAAGCCACGCTTCCAGCTTGTGGCAGCATGCATCTGGAAGAAATCCTGTTCCGTTCGGGATTGTAGGTGGCCGAGGCCTGGTGCCCGGCAGAGGGAGTTGGGCGCAAACGATGGCCTGTTTCCAGGGGTAAGTAAAGTCAGCTGCCCTGGTGCCTGATGTCAGGTTGTAGGAGGCCTTTGGCCCTCCAAGTGAAGCCAGGTTTCCAGCTTGTGGCAGCTTGCATCTGGAAGAAATCCTGTTCCGTTCGGGATTGTAGGTGGGCGAGGCCAGGTTCCCAGCAGAGGGAGGTAGGCACAAATGATGGCGTGTTTCATGAGGAAAGTAAAGTCAGCTGCCCAAGTGCCTGATGTCAGTTTGTAGGAGGCCTTTGGTCCTCCATGGGAAGCCAGGCTTCCAGCTATTGGCAGCTTGCATCGGGAAGAAATCCTGTTCCCTTCGGGATTGTAGGTGGCCGCGGCCAGGTGCCCGGCAGAGGGAGTTGGGCAGAAAGGATGGCCTGTTTCCAGAGGTAAGGAAAGTCAGCTGCCCACGTGCCTGATGTCAGTTTGTGGGAGGCCTTTGGCCCTCCAAGTGAAGCCACGTTTCCAGCTTGTGGCAGCTTGCATCTGGAAGATCTCCTGTTCCTTTCGGGATTGTAGGTGGCTGAAGCTGTGGGCCCGGCAGAGGGAGTTGGGCACAAAGGATGGGCTGTTTCCAGGGGTAAGTAAAGTCAGCATCCCAGGTGCCTGATGTCAGTTTGTAGGAGGCCTTTGGCCCTCCAAGGGAAGCAAGTCTTCCAGTTTGTGGCAGCTTGCGTCTGGAAGAAATCCTGTTCCGTTCGGGATTGTAGGTAGCCGAGGCCACGTGCCCGGCAGAGGGAGTTGGGCACAAAGGATGTCCTGTTTCCAGGGGTAAGTAAAGTCAGCTGCCCAGGTGCCTGATGTCAGTTTGTAGGAGGCCTTTGTCCCTTCATGGGAAGCCAGGCTTCCTGCTTGTGGCAGCTTGCATCGGGAAGAAATCCTGTTCCGTTCGGGATTGTAGGTGGCCAAGGCCTGGTGCCCGGCAGAGGGAGTTGGGCACAAAGGATGGACTGTTTCCAGGGGTAAGTAAAGTCAGCTGCCCAGGTGCCTGATGTCAGTTTGTAGGAGGCCTTTGGCCCTCCAAGGGAAGCTAGTCTTTATGTTCAAGGCAGCTTGCATCTGGAAGAAATCCTGTTCCGTTCGGGATTGTAGGTGGCCGGAGCTGGGTGCCCAGCTGAGGGAGTTGGGCACAAAGGATGGCCTGTTTCCAGGGGTAAGTAAAGTCGGCTGCCCAGGTGCCTGATGTCAGTTTGTAGGAGGCCTTTGGCCCTCCATGGGAAGCCAGGCTTCCAGTTTGTGGCAGCTGGCATCTGGAAAAAATGCTGTTCCGTTCGGGATTGTAGGTGGCCGAGGCCAGGTGCCGGGCTGAGGGAGTTGGGCACAAAGGATGTCCTGTTTCCAGGGGTAAGTAAAGTCAGCTGCCCAGGTGCCTGATGTCAGTTTTTAGGAGGCCTTTAGCCCTCCAAGGGAAGCCATTCTTCCAGCTTTTGGCAGCTTGCATCTGGAAGAAATGCTGTTCCGTTCGGGATTGTAGGTGGCCGAGGCCAGGTGCCCGGCAGAGGGAGTTGGGCACAAAGGATGGCCTGTTTCCAGGGGTAAGTAAAGTCAGCTGCCCAGGTGCCTGATGTCAGTTTTTAGGAGGCCTTTGGCCCTCCATGGGAAGCCAGGCTTCCTGCTTGTGGCAGTTTGCATCTGGAAGAAATCCTGTTCCGTTCGAGATTGTAGGTGGCCGAGGCCAGGTGCCCGGCTGAGGGAGTTAGGCACAAATGATGGCCTGTTTCATGAGGAAAGTAAAGTCAGCTGCCCAGGTGCCTGATGTCAGTTTGTAGGAGGCCTTTGGCCCTCCATGGGAAGCCAGGTTTCCAGCTTGTGGCAGCTTGCCTCTGGAAGAACTCCTGTTCCGTTCCGGATTGTAGGTGGCCAAAGCTGTGGGCCCGACAGAGGGAGTTGGGCACAAAGGATGGCCTGTTTCCAGGGGTAAGTAAAGTCAGCTGCCCACGTGCCTGATGTCAGTTTGTAGGAGGCCTTTGGCCCTCCAAGGGAAGCTAGTCTTCCAGTTTGTGGCAGCTTGCATCTGGAAGAAATCCTGTTCCGTTCGGGATTGTAGGTGGCCGAGGCCAGGTGCCCGGCAGAGGGAGTTGGGCACAAACGATGGCCAGTTTCCAGGGGTAAGTAAAGTCAGCTGCCCAGGTGCCTGATGTCAGTTTCTAGGAGGCCTTTGGCCCTCCATGGGAAGCCAGGCTTCCTGCTTGTGGCAGCTTGCATCTGGAAGAAATCCTGTTTTGTTCGGGATTGTAGGAGTCCGGAGCTGGGTGCCCGGCGGAGAGAGTTGGACACAAAGGATGGCCTGTTTCCAGGGGTAAGTAAAGTCAGCTGCCCAGGTGCCTGATGTCAGTTTTTAGGAGGCCTTTGGCCCTCCAAGTGAAGCCACGCTTCCAGTTTGTGGCAGCTTGCATCTGGAAGAAATGCTGTTCCGTTCGGGATTGTAGGTGGCCTAGGCCAGGTGCCCAGCAGAGGGAGATGGGCACAAATGATGGCCTGTTTCATGAGGAAAGTAAAGTCAGCTGCCCAGGTGCCTGATGTCAGTTTGTAGGAGGCCTTTGGTCCTCCATGGAAAGCCACGCTTCCAGCTTGTGGCAGCATGCATCTGGAAGAAATCCTGTTCCGTTCGGGATTTTAGGTGGCCGAGGCCTGGTGCCCGGCAGAGGGAGTTGGGCGCAAACGATGTCCTGTTTCCAGGGGTAAGTAAAGTCAGCTGCCCTGGTGCCTGATGTCAGTTTGTAGGAGGCCTTTGGCCCTCCAAGTGAAGCCACGTTTCCAGCTAGTGGCAGCTTGCATCTGGAAGATATCCTGTTCCTTTCTGGATTGTAGGTGCCTGAAGCTGTGGGCCCGGCAGAGGGAGTTGGGCACAAAGGATGTCCTGTTTCCAGGGGTAAGTAAAGTCAGCATCCCAGGTGCCTGATGTCAGTTTGTAGGAGGCCTTTGGCCCTCCAAGGGAAGCTAGTCTTCCAGTTTTTGGCAGCTTGCGTCTGGAAGAAATCCTGTTCCGTTCGGGATTGTAGGTGGCCGAGGCCAGGTGCCCGGCAGAGGGAGTTGGGCACAAAGGATGTCCTGTTTCCAGGGGTAAGTAAAGTCAGCTGCCCAGGTGCCTGATGTCAGTTTGTAGGAGGCCTTTGGCCCTCCATGGGAAGCCAGGCTTCCTGCTTGTGGCAGCTTGCATCGGGAAGAAATCCTGTTCCGTTCGGGATTGTAGGGGGTCAAGGCCTGGTGCCCGGCAGAGGGAGTTGGGCACAAAGGATGGACTGTTTCCAGGGGTAAGTAAAGTCAGCTGCCCAGGTGCCTGATGTCAGTTTGTAGGAGGCCTTTGGCCCTCCAAGGGAAGCTAGTCTTTATGTTCAAGGCAGCTTGCATCTGGAAGAAATCCTGTTTCGTTCCGGATTGTAGGTGGCCAGAGCTGGGTGCCCAGCTGAGGGAGTTGGGCACAAAGGATGGCCTGTTTCCAGGGGTAAGTAAAGTCGGCTGCCCAGGTGCCTGATGTCAGTTTGTAGGAGGCCTTTGGCCCTCCATGGGAAGCCAGGCTTCCAGTTTGTGGCAGGTTGCATCTGGAAGAAATGCTGTTCCGTTCGGGATTGTAGGTGGCCGAGGCCAGTTGCCGGGCTGAGGGAGTTGGGCACAAAGGATGTCCTGTTTCCAGGGGTAAGTAAAGTCAGCTGCCCAGGTGCCTGATGTCAGTTTGTAGGAGGCCTTTGGCCCTCCAAGGGAAGCCATTCTTCCAGCTTGTGGCAGCTTGCATCTGGAAGAAATGCTGTTCCGTTCGGGATTGTAGGTGGCCGAGGCCAGGTGCCCGGCTGAGGGAGTTGGGCACAAAGGATGTCCTGTTTCCAGGGGTAAGTAAAGTCAGCTGCCCAGGTGCCTGATGTCAGTTTGTAGGAGGCCTTTGGCCCTCCATGGGAAGCCAGGCTTCCTGCTTGTCGCAGTTTGCATCGGGAAGAAATCCTGTTCCGTTCGGGATTGTAGGTGGCCGGAGCTGGGTGCCTGGCTGAGGGGGTTGGACACAAAGGATGTCCTGTTTCCAGGGGTAAGTAAAGTCAGCTGCCCAGGTGCCTGATGTCAGTTTGTAGGAGGCCTTTGGCCCCCCAAGTGAAGCCACGTTTCCAGCTTGTGGCAGCTTGCATCTGGAAGAAATCCTGTTCTGTTTAGGATTGTAGGTGGCCGGAGCTGGGTGCCTGGCTGAGGGAGTTGGACACAGAGGATGGGCTGTTTCCAGGGGTAAGTAAAGTCAGCTGCCCAGGTGCCTGATGTCAGTTTGTAGGAGGCCTTTGGCCCTCCAAGGGAAGCTAGTCTTCCAGCTTGTGGCAGCTTGCATCTGGAAGAAATGCTGTTCCGTTCGGGATTGTAGGTGGCCGAGGCCAGGTGCCCGGCAGAGGGAGTTGGGCACAAACGATGTCCTGTTTAGAGGGATAAGTAAAGTCAGCTGCCCACGTGCCTGATGTCAGTATGTAGGAGGCCTTTGGCCCTCCATGGGAAGCCAGGCTTCCTGCTTGTGGCAGCTTGCATCTGGAAGAAATCCTGTTTTGTACGGGATTGTAGGAGTCCAGAGCTGGGTGCCCGGCTGAGGGGGTTGGACACAAATGATGGCCTGTTTCCAGGGGTAAGTAAAGTCAGCTGTCCAGGTGCCTGATGTCAGTTTGTAGGAGGCCTTTGGCCCTCCAAGGGAAGCTAGACTTCCAGTTTGTGGCAGCTTGCATCTGGAAGAAATCCTGTTCCGTTCGGGATTGTAGGTGGCCGAGGCCTGGTGCCCGGCAGAGGGAGTTGGGCACAAAGAATGTCCTGTTTCCAGGGGTAAGTAAAGTCAGCTGCCCAAGTGCCTGATGTCAGTTTGTAGGAGGCCTTTGGCCCTCCAAGTGAAGCCACGTTTCCAGCTTGTGGCAGCTTGCATCTGGAAGAAATCCTGTTCCGTTCGGGATTGTAGGTGGTCGGAGCTGGGTGCCTGGCTGAGGGAGTTGAACACAAAGGATGGGCTGTTTCCAGGGGTAAGTAAAGTCAGCTGCCCAGGTGCCTGATGTCAGTTTGTAGGAGGCCTTTGGCCCTCCAAGGGAAGCCAGGCTTCCAGTTTGTGGCAGCTTGCATCTGGAAGAAATCCTGTTCCGTTCGGGATTGTAGGTGACCGAGGCCAGGTTCCCAGCAGAGGGAGGTAGGCACAAATGATGGCCTGTTTCATGAGGAAAGTAAAGTCAGCTGCCCAGGTGCCTGATGTCAGTTTGTAGGAGGCCTTTGGTCCTCCATGGAAAGCCTCGCTTCCAGCTTGTGGCAGCATGCATCTGGAAGAAATCCTGTTCCGTTCGGGATTGTAGGTGGCCGAGGCCTGGTGCCCGGCAGAGGGAGTTGGGCACAAAGGATGTCCTGTTTCCAGGGGTAAGTAAAGTAAGCTGCCCAGGTGCCTGATGTCAGTTTGTAGGAGGCCTTTGGCCCTCCATGGGAAGCCAGGCTTCCTGCTTGTGGCAGCTTGCATCTGGAAGAAATCCTGTTATGTTCAAGATTGTAGGTGGGCGAGTCCTGGTGCCCGGGGTGCCCGGCAGATGGAGTTGGGCACAAAGGATGGCCTGTTTCCAGGGGTAAATAAAGTCAGCTGCCCTGGTGCCTGATGTCAGTTTGTAGGAGGCCTTTGGCCCTCCAAGGGAAGCTAGTCTTTATGTTCAAGGCAGCTTGCATCGGGAAGAAATCCTGTTCCGTTCGGGATTGTAGGTGGCCGAGGCCTGGTGCCCGGCAGAGGGAGTTGGGCACAAAGGATGGCCTGTTTCCAGGGGTAAGTAAAGTCAGCTGCCCAAGTGCGTGATGTCAGTTTGTAGGAGGCCTTTGGCCCTCCAAGTGAAGCCACGTTTCCAGCTTGTGGCAGCTTGCATCTGGAAGAAATCCTTTTCCGTTCGGGATTGTAGGTGGTCGGAGCTGGGTGCCTGGCGGAGGGAGTTGAACACAAAGGATGGGCTGTTTCCAGGGGTAAGTAAAGTCAGCTGCCCAGGTGCCTGATGTCAGTTTGTAGGAGGCCTTTGGCCCTCCAAGGGAAGCCAGGCTTCCACTTTGTGGCAGCTTCCATCTGGAAGAAATCCTGTTCCATTCGGGATTGTAGGTGGCCGAGGCCAGGTTCCCAGCAGAGGGAGGTAGGCACAAATGATGGCCTGTTTCATGAGGAAAGTAAATTCAGCTGCCCAAGTGCCTGATGTCAGTTTGTAGGAGGCCTTTGTTCCTCCATGGGAAGCCAGGCTTCCAGCTAGTGGCAGCTTGCATCGGGAAGAAATCCTGTTCCGTTCGGGATTGTAAGTGGTCGTGGCCAGGTGCCCGGCAGAGGGAGTTGGGCACAAAGGATGGCCTGTTTCCAGGGGTAAGTAAAGTCAGCTGCCAACGTGCCTGATGTCAGTTTGTAGGAGTCCTTTGGTCCTCCAAGGTAAGCCAGGCTTCAAGTTTGTGGCAGCTTGTATCTGGAAGAAATCCTGTTAAGTTCGGGATTGTAGGTGGCCGAGGCCAGGTGCCCGGCAGAGGGAGTTGGGCAAAAATGATGGCCTGTTTCATGAGGAAAGTAAAGTCAGCTGCCCAGGTGCCTGATGTCAGTTTGTAGGAGGCCTTTGGCCCTCCATGGGAAGCGAGGTTTCCTGCTTGTGGCAGCTTGCATCTGGAAGAAATCCTGTTCCGTTCGGGATTGTAGGGGGCCAAGGCCTGGTGCCCGGCAGAGGGAGTTGAGCAAAAATAATGGCCGGTTTCCAGGGGTAAGTAAAGTCAGCTGCCCAAGTGCGTGATGTCAGTTTGTATGAGGCCTTTGGCCTTCCAAGGGAAGCCAGGCTTCCACTGTGTGGCAGCTTGCATCTGGAAGAAATCCTGTTCCGTTCGGGATTGTAGGTGGCCGAGGCCAGGTTCCCAGCAGAGGGAGGTAGGCACAAATGATGGCCTGTTTCATGAGGAAAGTAAGGTCAGCTGCCCAAGTGCCTGATGTCAGTTTTTAGGAGGCCTTTGGTCCTCCATGGGAAGCCAAGCTTCCAGCTAGTGGCAGCTTGCATCGGGAAGAAATCCTGTTCCGTTCGGGATTGTAGGTGGCCGCGTCCAGGTGCCCGGCAGAGGGAGTTGGGCACAAAGGATGGCCTGTTTCCAGAGGTAAGGAAAGTCAGCTGCCCACGTGCCTGATGTCAGTTTGTGGGAGGCCTTTGGCCCTCCAAGTGAAGCCACGTTTCCAGCTTGTGGCAGCTTGCATCTGGAAGAACTCCTGTTCTGTTCGGGATTGTAGGTCGCCAAAGCTGTGGGCCCGGCTGAGGGAGTTGGGCACAAAGGATTGGCTGTTTCCAGGGGTAAATAAAGTCAGCTGCCCAGGTGCCTGTTGTCAGTTTGTAGGAGGCCTTTGGCCCCTTTAAGGGAAGCTAGTCTTCCAGTTTGTGGCAGCTTGCATCTGGAAGAAATGCTGTTCCGTTCGGGATTGTAGGTGGCCGAGGCCAGGTGCCCGGCAGAGGGAGTTGGGCACAAAGCATGTCCTGTTTCCAGGGGTAAGTAAAGTCAGCTGCCCAAGTGCCTGATGTCAGTTTGTAGGAGGCCTTTGGCCCTCCATGGGAAGCCAGGCTTCCTGCTTGTGGCAGCTTGCATCTGGAAGAAATCCTGTTCCGTTCGGGATTGTAGGTGGCCAAGGCCTAGTGCCCAGCAGAGGGAGTTGGGCACAAAGGATGGACTGTTTCCAGGGGTAAGTAAAGTCAGCTGCCCAGGTGCCTGATGTCAGTTTGTAGGAGGCCTTTGGCCCTCCAAGGGAAGCGAGTCTTTATGTTCAAGGCAGCTTGCATCGGGAAGAAATCCTGTTCCGTTCGGGATTGTAGGTGGCCGGAGCTGGGTGCCCAGCAGAGGGAGTTGGGCAAAAAGGATGGCCTGTTTCCAGGGGTAAGTAAAGTCAGCTGCCCAGGTGCCTGATGTCAGTTTGTAGGAGGCCTTTGGCCCTCCAAGGGAAGCCAGGCTTCCAGTTTGTGGCAGCTTGCATCTGCAAGAAATCCTGTTCCGTTCGGGATTGTAGGTGGCCGGAGCTGGGTGCCTGGCTGAGGGAGTTGGGCACAAAGGATGGCCTGTTTCCAGGGGTAAGGAAAGTCAGCTGCCCAGGTGCCTGATGTCAGTTTGTAGGAGGCCTTTGGCCCTCCAAGTGAAGCCACGTTTCCAGCTTGTGGCAGCTTGCATCTGGAAGAACTCCTGTTCCGTTCGGGATTGTAGGTGGCCGAGGCCAGGTTCCCAGCAGAGGGAGGTAGGCACAAATGATGGCCTGTTTCATGAGGAAAGTAAAGTCAGCTGCCAAGTGCCTGATGTCAGTTTGTAGGAGGCCTTTGGTCCTCCATGGGAAGCCAGGCTTCCAGCTTGTGGCAGCTTGCATCGGGAAGAAATGCTGTTCCGTTCGGGATTGTAGGTGACCGCGGCCAGGTGCCCGGCAGAGGGAGTTGGGCACAAAGGATGGCCTGTTTCCAGGGGTAAGTAAAGTCAGCTGCCCACGTGCCTGATGTCAGTTTGTGGGAGGCCTTTGGCCCTCCAAGTGAAGCCACGTTTCCAGCTTGTGGCAGCTTGCATCTGGAAGATCTCCTGTTCCTTTCGGGATTGTAGGTGGCCGAAGCTGTGGGCCCGGCAGAAAGAGTTGGGCACAAAGGATGGGCTGTTTCCAGGGGTAAGTAAAGTCAGCATCCAGGTGCCTGATGTCAGTTTGTAGGAGGCCTTTGGCCCCTCCAAAGGATGCTAGTCTTCCAGTTTGTGGCAGCTTGCGTCTGGAAGAAATCCTGTTCCGTTCGGGATTGTAGGTGCCGAGGCCAGGTGCCCGGCAGAGGGAGTTGGGCACAAAGGATGTCCTGTTTCCAGGGGTAAGTAAAGTCAGCTGCCCAGGTGCCTGATGTCAGTTTGTAGGAGGCCTTTGGCCCTCCATGGGAAGCCAGGCTTCCTGCTTGTGGCAGCTTGCATCTGAAGAAATCCTGTTTTGTTCGGGATTGTTGGAGTCCGGAGCTGGGTGCCCGGCGGAGAGAGTTGGACACAAAGGATGGGCTGTTTCCAGGGGTAAGTAAAGTCAGCTGCCCAGGTGCCTGATGTCAGTTTGTTGGAGGCCTTTGGCCCTCCATGGGAAGCCACGCTTCCAGTTTGTGCAGCTTGCATCTGGAAGAAATCCTGTTCCGTTCGGGATTGTAGGTGGCTGAGGCCAGGTGCCCAGCAGAGGGAGATGGGCACAAATGATGGCCTGTTTCATGAGGAAAGTAAAGTCAGCTCCCCAGGTGCCTGATGTCAGTTTGTAGGAGGCCTTTGGTCCTCCATGGAAAGCCACGCTTCCAGCTTGTGGCAGCATGCATCTGGAAGAAATCCTGTTCCGTTCGGGATTGTAGGTGGCCGAGGCCTGGTGCCCGGCAGAGGGAGTTGGGCGCAAACGATGGCCTGTTTCCAGGGGTAAGTAAAGTCAGCTGCCCTGGTGCCTGATGTCAGGTTGTAGGAGGCCTTTGGCCCTCCAAGTGAAGCCAGGTTTCCAGCTTGTGGCAGCTTGCATCTGGAAGAAATCCTGTTCCGTTCGGGATTGTAGGTGGGCGAGGCCAGGTTCCCAGCAGAGGGAGGTAGGCACAAATGATGGCCTGTTTCATGAGGAAAGTAAAGTCAGCTGCCCAAGTGCCTGATGTCAGTTTGTAGGAGGCCTTTGGTCCTCCATGGGAAGCCAGGCTTCCAGCTATTGGCAGCTTGCATCGGGAAGAAATCCTGTTCCCTTCGGGATTGTAGGTGGCCGCGGCCAGGTGCCCGGCAGAGGGAGTTGGGCACAAAGGATGGCCTGTTTCCAGAGGTAAGGAAAGTCAGCTGCCCACGTGCCTGATGTCAGTTTGTGGGAGGCCTTTGGCCCTCCAAGTGAAGCCACGTTTCCAGCTTGTGGCAGCTTGCATCTGGAAGATCTCCTGTTCCTTTCGGGATTGTAGGTGGCTGAAGCTGTGGGCCCGGCAGAGGGAGTTGGGCACAAAGGATGGGCTGTTTCCAGGGTAAGTAAAGTCAGCATCCCAGGTGCCTGATGTCAGTTTGTAGGAGGCCTTTGGCCCTCCAAGGGAAGCTAGTCTTCCAGTTTGTGGCAGCTTGCGTCTGAAGAAATCCTGTTCCGTTCGGGATTGTAGGTGGCCGAGGCCAGGTGCCTGGCAGAGGGAGTTGGGCACAAAGGATGTCCTGTTTCCAGGGGTAAGTAAAGTCAGCTGCCCAGGTGCCTGATGTAAGTTTGTAGGAGGCCTTTGGCCCTTCATGGGAAGCCAGGCTTCCTGCTTGTGGCAGCTTGCATCGGAAGAAATCCTGTTCCGTTCGGGATTGTAGGTGGCCAAGGCCTGGTGCCCGGCAGAGGGAGTTGGGCACAAAGGATGGACTGTTTCCAGGGGTAAGTAAAGTCAGCTGCCCAGGTGCCTGATGTCAGTTTGTAGGAGGCCTTTGGCCCTCCAAGGGAAGCTAGTCTTTATGTTCAAGGCAGCTTGCATCTGGAAGAAATCCTGTTCCGTTCGGGATTGTAGGTGGCCGGAGCTGGGTGCCCAGCTGAGGGAGTTGGGCACAAAGGATGGCCTGTTTCCAGGGGTAAGTAAAGTCGGCTGCCCAGGTGCCTGATGTCAGTTTGTAGGAGGCCTTTGCCCTCCATGGGAAGCCAGGCTTCCACTTTGTGGCAGCTTGCATCTGGAAGAAATGCTGTTCCGTTCGGGATTGTAGGTGCCGAGGCCAGTTGCCGGGCTGAGGGAGTTGGGCACAAAGGATGTCCTGTTTCCAGGGGTAAGTAAAGTCAGCTGCCCAGGTGCCTGATGTCAGTTTTTAGGAGGCCTTTAACCCTCCAAGGGAAGCCTTTCTTCCAGCTTGTGGCAGCTTGCATCTGGAAGAAATGCTGTTCCGTTCGGGATTGTAGGTGGCCGAGGCCAGGTGCCGCGCTGAGGGAGTTGGGCACAAAGGATGTCCTGTTTCCAGGGGTAAGTAAAGTCAGCTGCCCAGGTGCCTGATGTCAGTTTGTAGGAGGCCTTTGGCCCTCCATGGGAAGCCAGGTTTCCAGCTTGTGGCAGCTTGCCTCTGGAAGAACTCCTGTTCCGTTCCGGATTGTAGGTGTCCAAAGCTGTGGGCCCGACAGAGGGAGTTGGGCACAAAGGATGGCCTGTTTCCAGGGGTAAGTAAAGTCAGCTGCCCACGTGCCTGATGTCAGTTTGTAGGAGGCCTTTGGCCCTCCAAGGGAAGCTAGTCTTCCAGTTTGTGGCAGCTTGCATCTGTAAGAAATCCTGTTCCGTTCGGGATTGTAGGTGGCCGAGGCCAGGTGCCCGGCAGAGGGAGTTGGGCACAAACGATGGCCAGTTTCCAGGGGTAAGTAAAGTCAGCTGCCCAGGTGCCTGATGTCAGTTTGTAGGAGGCCTTTGGCCCTCCATGGAAGCCAGGCTTCCTGCTTGTGGCAGCTTGCATCTGGAAGAAATCCTGTTTTGTTCGGGATTGTAGGAGTCCGGAGCTGGGTGCCCGGCGGAGAGAGTTGGACACAAAGGATGGGCTGTTTCCAGGGGTAAGTAAAGTCAGCTGCCCAGGTGCCTGATGTCAGTTTGTAGGAGGCCTTTGGCCCTCCAAGTGAAGCCACACTTCCAGTTTGTGGCAGCTTGCATCTGGAAGAAATCCTGTTCCGTTCGGGATTGTAGGTGGCCGAGGCCAGGTGCCCAGCAGAGGGAGATGGGCACAAATGATGGCCTGTTTCATGAGGAAAGTAAAGTCAGCTGCCCAGGTGCCTGATGTCAGTTTTGTAGGAGGCCTTTGGTCCTCCATGGAAAGCCACGCTTCCAGCTTGTGGCAGCATGCATCTGGAAGAAATCCTGTTCCGTTCGGGATTGTAGGTGGCCGAGGCCTGGTGCCCGGCAGAGGGAGTTGGGCGCAAACGATGGCCTGTTTCCAGGGGTAAGTAAAGTCAGCTGCCCTGGTGCCTGATGTCAGTTTGTAGGAGGCCTTTGGCCCTCCAAGTGAAGCCACGTTTCCAGCTAGTGGCAGCTTGCACCTGGAAGAACTCCTGTTCCGTTGGGGATTGTAGGTGGCCGAAGCTGTGGGACCGGCAGAGAGAGTTGAGCACAAAGGATGGCCTGTTTCCAGGGGTAAGGAAAGTCAGCTGCCCAGGTGCCTGATGTCAGTTTGTAGGAGCCCTTTGGCCCTCCAAGTGAAGCCAGGTTTCCAGCTTGTGGCAGCTTGCATCTGGAAGAAATCCTGTTCCGTTCGGGATTGTAGGTGGGCGAGGCCAGGTTCCCAGCAGAGGGAGGTAGGCACAAATGATGGCCTGTTTCATGAGGAAAGTAAAGTCAGCTGCCCAAGTGCCTGATGTCAGTTTGTAGGAGGCCTTTGGTCCTCCATGGGAAGCCAGGCTTCCAGCTAGTGGCAGCTTGCATCGGGAAGAAATCCTGTTCCGTTCGGGATTGTAGGTGACCGCGGCCAGGTGCCCGGCAGAGGGAGTTGGGCACAAAGGATGGCCTGTTTCCAGGGGTAAGTAAAGTCAGCTGCCCACGTGCCTGATGTCAGTTTGTGGGAGGCCTTTGGCCCTCCAAGTGAAGCCACGTTTCCAGCTTGTGGCAGCTTGCATCTGGAAGATCTCCTGTTCCTTTCGGGATTGTAGGTGGCCGAAGCTGTGGGCCCGGCAGAAAGAGTTGGGCACAAAGGATGGGCTGTTTCCAGGGGTAAAAGTCAGCATCCCAGGTGCCTGATGTCAGTTTGTAGGAGGCCTTTGGCCCTCCAAGGGAAGCTAGTCTTCCAGTTAATTGTGGCAGCTTGCGTCTGGAAGAAATCCTGTTCCGTTCGGGATTGTAGGTGGCCGAGGCCAGGTGCCCGGCAGAGGGAGTTGGGCACAAAGGATGTCCTGTTTCCAGGGGTAAGTAAAGTCAGCTGCCCAGGTGCCTGATGTCAGTTTGTAGGAGGCCTTTGGCCCTCCATGGGAAGCCAGGCTTCCTGCTTGTGGCAGCTTGCATCGGGAAGAAATCCTGTTCCGTTCGGGATTGTAGGTGGCCAAGGCCTGGTGCCCGGCAGAGGGAGTTGGGCACAAATGTTGGCCTGTTTCCAGGGGTAAGTAAAGTCAGCTGCCCAGGTGCCTGATGTCAGTTTGTAGGCGGCCTTTGGCCCTCCAAGGGAAGCTAGTCTTTATGTTCAAGGCAGCTTGCATCTGGAAGAAATCCTGTTCCGTTCGGGATTGTAGGTGGCCGGAGCTGGGTGCCCAGCTGAGGGAGTTGGGCACAAATGATGGCCTGTTTCCAGGGGTAAGTAAAGTCGGCTGCCCAGGTTCCTGATGTCAGTTTGTAGGAGGCCTTTGGCCCTCCATGGGAAGCCAGGCTTCCAGTTTGTGGCAGCTTGCATCTGGAAGAAATGCTGTTCCGTTCGGGATTGTAGGTGGCCGAGGCCAGTTGCCGGGCTGAGGGAGTTGGGCACAAAGGATGTCCTGTTTCCAGGGGTAAGTAAAGTCAGCTGCCCAGGTGCCTGATGTCAGTTTTTAGGAGGCCTTTGGCCCTCCAAGGGAAGCCAGGCTTCCTGCTTGTGGCAGTTTTCATCTGGAAGAAATCCTGTTCCGTTCGAGATTGTAGGTGGCCGAGGCCAGGTGCCCGGCTGAGGGAGTTAGGCACAAATGATGGCCTGTTTCATGAGGAAAGTAAAGTCAGCTGCCCAGGTGCCTGATGTCAGTTTGTAGGAGGCCTTTGGCCCTCCATGGGAAGCCAGGTTTCCAGCTTGTGGCAGCTTGCATCTGGAAGAACTCCTGTTCCGTTCCGGATTGTAGGTGGCCAAAGCTGTGGGCCCGACAGAGGGAGTTGGGCACAAAGGATGGCCTGTTTCCAGGGGTAAGTAACGTCAGCTGCCCACGTGCCTGATGTCAGTTTGTAGGAGGCCTTTGGCCCTCCAAGGGAAGCTAGTCTTCCAGTTTGTGGCAGCTTGCATCTGGAAGAAATCCTGTTCCGTTCGGGATTGTAGGTGGCCGAGGCCAGGTGCCCGGCAGAGGGAGTTGGGCACAAACGATGGCCAGTTTCCAGGGGTAAGTAAAGTCAGCTGCCCAGGTGCCTGATGTCAGTTTGTAGGAGGCCTTTGGCCCTCCATGGGAAGCCAGGCTTCCTGCTTGTGGCAGCTTGCATCTGGAAGAAATCCTGTTTTGTTCGGGATTGTTGGAGTCCGGAGCTGGGTGCCCGACGGAGAGAGTTGGACACAAAGGTTGGGCTGTTTCCAGGGGTAAGTAAAGTCAGCTGCCCAGGTGCCTGATGTCAGTTTGTTGGAGGCCTTTGGCCCTCCATGGGAAGCCACGCTTCCAGTTTGTGGCAGCTTGCATCTGGAAGAAATCCTGTTCCGTTCGGGATTGTAGGTGGCCGAGGCCAGGTGCCCAGCAGAGGGAGATGGGCACAAATGATGGCCTGTTTCATGAGGAAAGTAAAGTCAGCTCCCCAGGTGCCTGATGTCAGTTTGTAGGAGGCCTTTGGTCCTCCATGGAAAGCCACGCTTCCAGCTTGTGGCAGCATGCATCTGGAAGAAATCCTGTTCCGTTCGGGATTGTAGGTGGCCGAGGCCTGGTGCCCGGCAGAGGGAGTTGGGCGCAAACGATGGCCTGTTTCCAGGGGTAAGTAAAGTCAGCTGCCCTGGTGCCTGATGTCAGGTTGTAGGAGGCCTTTGGCCCTCCAAGTGAAGCCAGGTTTCCAGCTTGTGGCAGCTTGCATCTGGAAGAAATCCTGTTCCGTTCGGGATTGTAGGTGGGCGAGGCCAGGTTCCCAGCAGAGGGAGGTAGGCACAAATGATGGCCTGTTTCATGAGGAAAGTAAAGTCAGCTGCCCAAGTGCCTGATGTCAGTTTGTAGGAGGCCTTTGGTCCTCCATGGGAAGCCAGGCTTCCAGCTATTGGCAGCTTGCATCGGGAAGAAATCCTGTTCCCTTCGGGATTGTAGGTGGCCGCGGCCAGGTGCCCGGCAGAGGGAGTTGGGCAGAAAGGATGGCCTGTTTCCAGAGGTAAGGAAAGTCAGCTGCCCACGTGCCTGATGTCAGTTTGTGGGAGGCCTTTGGCCCTCCAAGTGAAGCCACGTTTCCAGCTTGTGGCAGCTTGCATCTGGAAGATCTCCTGTTCCTTTCGGGATTGTAGGTGGCTGAAGCTGTGGGCCCGGCAGAGGGAGTTGGGCACAAAGGATGGGCTGTTTCCAGGGGTAAGTAAAGTCAGCATCCCAGGTGCCTGATGTCAGTTTGTAGGAGGCCTTTGGCCCTCCAAGGGAAGCAAGTCTTCCAGTTTGTGGCAGCTTGCGTCTGGAAGAAATCCTGTTCCGTTCGGGATTGTAGGTAGCCGAGGCCACGTGCCCGGCAGAGGGAGTTGGGCACAAAGGATGTCCTGTTTCCAGGGGTAAGTAAAGTCAGCTGCCCAGGTGCCTGATGTCAGTTTGTAGGAGGCCTTTGTCCCTTCATGGGAAGCCAGGCTTCCTGCTTGTGGCAGCTTGCATCGGGAAGAAATCCTGTTCCGTTCGGGATTGTAGGTGGCCAAGGCCTGGTGCCCGGCAGAGGGAGTTGGGCACAAAGGATGGACTGTTTCCAGGGGTAAGTAAAGTCAGCTGCCCAGGTGCCTGATGTCAGTTTGTAGGAGGCCTTTGGCCCTCCAAGGGAAGCTAGTCTTTATGTTCAAGGCAGCTTGCATCTGGAAGAAATCCTGTTCCGTTCGGGATTGTAGGTGGCCGGAGCTGGGTGCCCAGCTGAGGGAGTTGGGCACAAAGGATGGCCTGTTTCCAGGGGTAAGTAAAGTCGGCTGCCCAGGTGCCTGATGTCAGTTTGTAGGAGGCCTTTGGCCCTCCATGGGAAGCCAGGCTTCCAGTTTGTGGCAGCTTGCATCTGGAAGAAATGCTGTTCCGTTCGGGATTGTAGGTGGCCGAGGCCAGGTGCCGGGCTGAGGGAGTTGGGCACAAAGGATGTCCTGTTTCCAGGGGTAAGTAAAGTCAGCTGCCCAGGTGCCTGATGTCAGTTTTTAGGAGGCCTTTAGCCCTCCAAGGGAAGCCATTCTTCCAGCTTTTGGCAGCTTGCATCTGGAAGAAATGCTGTTCCGTTCGGGATTGTAGGTGGCCGAGGCCAGGTGCCCGGCAGAGGGAGTTGGGCACAAAGGATGTCCTGTTTCCAGGGGTAAGTAAAGTCAGCTGCCCAGGTGCCTGATGTCAGTTTTTAGGAGGCCTTTGGCCCTCCATGGGAAGCCAGGCTTCCTGCTTGTGGCAGTTTGCATCTGGAAGAAATCCTGTTCCGTTCGAGATTGTAGGTGGCCGAGGCCAGGTGTCCGGCTGAGGGAGTTAGGCACAAATGATGGCCTGTTTCATGAGGAAAGTAAAGTCAGCTGCCCAGGTGCCTGATGTCAGTTTGTAGGAGGCCTTTGGCCCTCCATGGGAAGCCAGGTTTCCAGCTTGTGGCAGCTTGCCTCTGGAAGAACTCCTGTTCCGTTCCGGATTGTAGGTGGCCAAAGCTGTGGGCCCGACAGAGGGAGTTGGGCACAAAGGATGGCCTGTTTCCAGGGGTAAGTAAAGTCAGCTGCCCACGTGCCTGATGTCAGTTTGTAGGAGGCCTTTGGCCCTCCAAGGGAAGCTAGTCTTCCAGTTTGTGGCAGCTTGCATCTGGAAGAAATCCTGTTCCGTTCGGGATTGTAGGTGGCCGAGGCCAGGTGCCCGGCAGAGGGAGTTGGGCACAAACGATGGCCAGTTTCCAGGGGTAAGTAAAGTCAGCTGCCCAGGTGCCTGATGTCAGTTTCTAGGAGGCCTTTGGCCCTCCATGGGAAGCCAGGCTTCCTGCTTGTGGCAGCTTGCATCTGGAAGAAATCCTGTTTTGTTCGGGATTGTAGGAGTCCGGAGCTGGGTGCCCGGCGGAGAGAGTTGGACACAAAGGATGGCCTGTTTCCAGGGGTAAGTAAAGTCAGCTGCCCAGGTGCCTGATGTCAGTTTGTAGGAGGCCTTTGGCCCTCCAAGTGAAGCCACGCTTCCAGTTTGTGGCAGCTTGCATCTGGAAGAAATGCTGTTCCGTTCGGGATTGTAGGTGGCCTAGGCCAGGTGCCCAGCAGAGGGAGATGGGCACAAATGATGGCCTGTTTCATGAGGAAAGTAAAGTCAGCTGCCCAGGTGCCTGATGTCAGTTTGTAGGAGGCCTTTGGTCCTCCATGGAAAGCCACGCTTCCAGCTTGTGGCAGCATGCATCTGGAAGAAATCCTGTTCCGTTCGGGATTTTAGGTGGCCGAGGCCTGGTGCCCGGCAGAGGGAGTTGGGCGCAAACGATGGCCTGTTTCCAGGGGTAAGTAAAGTCAGCTGCCCTGGTGCCTGATGTCAGTTTGTAGGAGGCCTTTGGCCCTCCAAGTGAAGCCACGTTTCCAGCTAGTGGCAGCTTGCACCTGGAAGAACTCCTGTTCCGTTGGGGATTGTAGGTGGCCGAAGCTGTGGGACCGGCAGAGAGAGTTGAGCACAAAGGATGGCCTGTTTCCAGGGGTAAGGAAAGTCAGCTGCCCAGGTGCCTGATGTCAGTTTGTAGGAGCCCTTTGGCCCTCCAAGTGAAGCCAGGTTTCCAGCTTGTGGCAGCTTGCATCTGGAAGAAATCCTGTTCCGTTCGGGATTGTAGGTGGGCGAGGCCAGGTTCCCAGCAGAGGGAGGTAGGCACAAATGATGGCCTGTTTCATGAGGAAAGTAAAGTCAGCTGCCCAAGTGCCTGATGTCAGTTTGTAGGAGGCCTTTGGTCCTCCATGGGAAGCCAGGCTTCCAGCTAGTGGCAGCTTGCATCGGGAAGAAATCCTGTTCCCTTCGGGATTGTAGGTGGCCGCGGCCAGGTGCCCGGCAGAGGGAGTTGGGCACAAAGGATGGCCTGTTTCCAAAGGTAAGGAAAGTCAGCTGCCCACGTGCCTGATGTCAGTTTGTGGGAAGCCTTTGGCCCTCCAAGTGCAGCCACGTTTCCAGCTTGTGGCAGCTTGCATCTGGAAGATATCCTGTTCCTTTCTGGATTGTAGGTGCCTGAAGCTGTGGGCCCGGCAGAGGGAGTTGGGCACAAAGGATGTCCTGTTTCCAGGGGTAAGTAAAGTCAGCATCCCAGGTGCCTGATGTCAGTTTGTAGGAGGCCTTTGGCCCTCCAAGGGAAGCTAGTCTTCCAGTTTTTGGCAGCTTGCGTCTGGAAGAAATCCTGTTCCGTTCGGGATTGTAGGTGGCCGAGGCCAGGTGCCCGGCAGAGGGAGTTGGGCACAAAGGATGTCCTGTTTCCAGGGGTAAGTAAAGTCAGCTGCCCAGGTGCCTGATGTCAGTTTGTAGGAGGCCTTTGGCCCTCCATGGGAAGCCAGGCTTCCTGCTTGTGGCAGCTTGCATCGGGAAGAAATCCTGTTCCGTTCGGGATTGTAGGGGGTCAAGGCCTGGTGCCCGGCAGAGGGAGTTGGGCACAAAGGATGGACTGTTTCCAGGGGTAAGTAAAGTCAGCTGCCCAGGTGCCTGATGTCAGTTTGTAGGAGGCCTTTGGCCCTCCAAGGGAAGCTAGTCTTTATGTTCAAGGCAGCTTGCATCTGGAAGAAATCCTGTTTCGTTCCGGATTGTAGGTGGCCAGAGCTGGGTGCCCAGCTGAGGGAGTTGGGCACAAAGGATGGCCTGTTTCCAGGGGTAAGTAAAGTCGGCTGCCCAGGTGCCTGATGTCAGTTTGTAGGAGGCCTTTGGCCCTCCATGGGAAGCCAGGCTTCCAGTTTGTGGCAGGTTGCATCTGGAAGAAATGCTGTTCCGTTCGGGATTGTAGGTGGCCGAGGCCAGTTGCCGGGCTGAGGGAGTTGGGCACAAAGGATGTCCTGTTTCCAGGGGTAAGTAAAGTCAGCTGCCCAGGTGCCTGATGTCAGTTTGTAGGAGGCCTTTGGCCCTCCAAGGGAAGCCATTCTTCCAGCTTGTGGCAGCTTGCATCTGGAAGAAATGCTGTTCCGTTCGGGATTGTAGGTGGCCGAGGCCAGGTGCCCGGCTGAGGGAGTTGGGCACAAAGGATGTCCTGTTTCCAGGGGTAAGTAAAGTCAGCTGCCCAGGTGCCTGATGTCAGTTTGTAGGAGGCCTTTGGCCCTCCATGGGAAGCCAGGCTTCCTGCTTGTCGCAGTTTGCATTGGGAAGAAATCCTGTTCCGTTCGGGATTGTAGGTGGCCGGAGCTGGGTGCCTGGCTGAGGGGGTTGGACACAAAGGATGTCCTGTTTCCAGGGGTAAGTAAAGTCAGCTGCCCAGGTGCCTGATGTCAGTTTGTAGGAGGCCTTTGGCCCCCCAAGTGAAGCCACGTTTCCAGCTTGTGGCAGCTTGCATCTGGAAGAAATCCTGTTCTGTTTAGGATTGTAGGTGGCCGGAGCTGGGTGCCTGGCTGAGGGAGTTGGACACAGAGGATGGGCTGTTTCCAGGGGTAAGTAAAGTCAGCTGCCCAGGTGCCTGATGTCAGTTTGTAGGAGGCCTTTGGCCCTCCAAGGGAAGCTAGTCTTCCAGCTTGTGGCAGCTTGCATCTGGAAGAAATGCTGTTCCGTTCGGGATTGTAGGTGGCCGAGGCCAGGTGCCCGGCAGAGGGAGTTGGGCACAAACGATGTCCTGTTTAGAGGGATAAGTAAAGTCAGCTGCCCACGTGCCTGATGTCAGTATGTAGGAGGCCTTTGGCCCTCCATGGGAAGCCAGGCTTCCTGCTTGTGGCAGCTTGCATCTGGAAGAAATCCTGTTTTGTACGGGATTGTAGGAGTCCAGAGCTGGGTGCCCGGCTGAGGGGGTTGGACACAAATGATGGCCTGTTTCCAGGGGTAAGTAAAGTCAGCTGTCCAGGTGCCTGATGTCAGTTTGTAGGAGGCCTTTGGCCCTCCAAGGGAAGCTAGACTTCCAGTTTGTGGCAGCTTGCATCTGGAAGAAATCCTGTTCCGTTCGGGATTGTAGGTGGCCGAGGCCTGGTGCCCGGCAGAGGGAGTTGGGCACAAAGAATGTCCTGTTTCCAGGGGTAAGTAAAGTCAGCTGCCCAAGTGCCTGATGTCAGTTTGTAGGAGGCCTTTGGCCCTCCAAGTGAAGCCACGTTTCCAGCTTGTGGCAGCTTGCATCTGGAAGAAATCCTGTTCCGTTCGGGATTGTAGGTGGTCGGAGCTGGGTGCCTGGCTGAGGGAGTTGAACACAAAGGATGGGCTGTTTCCAGGGGTAAGTAAAGTCAGCTGCCCAGGTGCCTGATGTCAGTTTGTAGGAGGCCTTTGGCCCTCCAAGGGAAGCCAGGCTTCCAGTTTGTGGCAGCTTGCATCTGGAAGAAATCCTGTTCCGTTCGGGATTGTAGGTGACCGAGGCCAGGTTCCCAGCAGAGGGAGGTAGGCACAAATGATGGCCTGTTTCATGAGGAAAGTAAAGTCAGCTGCCCAGGTGCCTGATGTCAGTTTGTAGGAGGCCTTTGGTCCTCCATGGAAAGCCTCGCTTCCAGCTTGTGGCAGCATGCATCTGGAAGAAATCCTGTTCCGTTCGGGATTGTAGGTGGCCGAGGCCTGGTGCCCGGCAGAGGGAGTTGGGCACAAAGGATGTCCTGTTTCCAGGGGTAAGTAAAGTAAGCTGCCCAGGTGCCTGATGTCAGTTTGTAGGAGGCCTTTGGCCCTCCATGGGAAGCCAGGCTTCCTGCTTGTGGCAGCTTGCATCTGGAAGAAATCCTGTTATGTTCAAGATTGTAGGTGGGCGAGTCCTGGTGCCCGGCAGATGGAGTTGGGCACAAAGGATGGCCTGTTTCCAGGGGTAAATAAAGTCAGCTGCCCTGGTGCCTGATGTCAGTTTGTAGGAGGCCTTTGGCCCTCCAAGGGAAGCTAGTCTTTATGTTCAAGGCAGCTTGCATCGGGAAGAAATCCTGTTCCGTTCGGGATTGTAGGTGGCCGAGGCCTGGTGCCCGGCAGAGGGAGTTGGGCACAAAGGATGGCCTGTTTCCAGGGGTAAGTAAAGTCAGCTGCCCAAGTGCGTGATGTCAGTTTGTAGGAGGCCTTTGGCCCTCCAAGTGAAGCCACGTTTCCAGCTTGTGGCAGCTTGCATCTGGAAGAAATCCTTTTCCGTTCGGGATTGTAGGTGGTCGGAGCTGGGTGCCTGGCGGAGGGAGTTGAACACAAAGGATGGGCTGTTTCCAGGGGTAAGTAAAGTCAGCTGCCCAGGTGCCTGATGTCAGTTTGTAGGAGGCCTTTGGCCCTCCAAGGGAAGCCAGGCTTCCACTTTGTGGCAGCTTCCATCTGGAAGAAATCCTGTTCCATTCGGGATTGTAGGTGGCCGAGGCCAGGTTCCCAGCAGAGGGAGGTAGGCACAAATGATGGCCTGTTTCATGAGGAAAGTAAATTCAGCTGCCCAAGTGCCTGATGTCAGTTTGTAGGAGGCCTTTGTTCCTCCATGGGAAGCCAGGCTTCCAGCTAGTGGCAGCTTGCATCGGGAAGAAATCCTGTTCCGTTCGGGATTGTAAGTGGTCGTGGCCAGGTGCCCGGCAGAGGGAGTTGGGCACAAAGGATGGCCTGTTTCCAGGGGTAAGTAAAGTCAGCTGCCAACGTGCCTGATGTCAGTTTGTAGGAGTCCTTTGGTCCTCCAAGGTAAGCCAGGCTTCAAGTTTGTGGCAGCTTGTATCTGGAAGAAATCCTGTTAAGTTCGGGATTGTAGGTGGCCGAGGCCAGGTGCCCGGCAGAGGGAGTTGGGCAAAAATGATGGCCTGTTTCATGAGGAAAGTAAAGTCAGCTGCCCAGGTGCCTGATGTCAGTTTGTAGGAGGCCTTTGGCCCTCCATGGGAAGCGAGGTTTCCTGCTTGTGGCAGCTTGCATCTGGAAGAAATCCTGTTCCGTTCGGGATTGTAGGGGGCCAAGGCCTGGTGCCCGGCAGAGGGAGTTGAGCAAAAATAATGGCCGGTTTCCAGGGGTAAGTAAAGTCAGCTGCCCAAGTGCGTGATGTCAGTTTGTATGAGGCCTTTGGCCTTCCAAGGGAAGCCAGGCTTCCACTGTGTGGCAGCTTGCATCTGGAAGAAATCCTGTTCCGTTCGGGATTGTAGGTGGCCGAGGCCAGGTTCCCAGCAGAGGGAGGTAGGCACAAATGATGGCCTGTTTCATGAGGAAAGTAAGGTCAGCTGCCCAAGTGCCTGATGTCAGTTTTTAGGAGGCCTTTGGTCCTCCATGGGAAGCCAAGCTTCCAGCTAGTGGCAGCTTGCATCGGGAAGAAATCCTGTTCCGTTCGGGATTGTAGGTGGCCGCGTCCAGGTGCCCGGCAGAGGGAGTTGGGCACAAAGGATGGCCTGTTTCCAGAGGTAAGGAAAGTCAGCTGCCCACGTGCCTGATGTCAGTTTGTGGGAGGCCTTTGGCCCTCCAAGTGAAGCCACGTTTCCAGCTTGTGGCAGCTTGCATCTGGAAGAACTCCTGTTCTGTTCGGGATTGTAGGTCGCCAAAGCTGTGGGCCCGGCTGAGGGAGTTGGGCACAAAGGATTGGCTGTTTCCAGGGGTAAATAAAGTCAGCTGCCCAGGTGCCTGTTGTCAGTTTGTAGGAGGCCTTTGGCCCCTTTAAGGGAAGCTAGTCTTCCAGTTTGTGGCAGCTTGCATCTGGAAGAAATGCTGTTCCGTTCGGGATTGTAGGTGGCCGAGGCCAGGTGCCCGGCAGAGGGAGTTGGGCACAAAGCATGTCCTGTTTCCAGGGGTAAGTAAAGTCAGCTGCCCAAGTGCCTGATGTCAGTTTGTAGGAGGCCTTTGGCCCTCCATGGGAAGCCAGGCTTCCTGCTTGTGGCAGCTTGCATCTGGAAGAAATCCTGTTCCGTTCGGGATTGTAGGTGGCCAAGGCCTAGTGCCCAGCAGAGGGAGTTGGGCACAAAGGATGGACTGTTTCCAGGGGTAAGTAAAGTCAGCTGCCCAGGTGCCTGATGTCAGTTTGTAGGAGGCCTTTGGCCCTCCAAGGGAAGCGAGTCTTTATGTTCAAGGCAGCTTGCATCGGGAAGAAATCCTGTTCCGTTCGGGATTGTAGGTGGCCGGAGCTGGGTGCCCAGCAGAGGGAGTTGGGCAAAAAGGATGGCCTGTTTCCAGGGGTAAGTAAAGTCAGCTGCCCAGGTGCCTGATGTCAGTTTGTAGGAGGCCTTTGGCCCTCCAAGGGGAGCCAGGCTTCCAGTTTGTGGCAGCTTGCATCTGGAAGAAATCCTGTTCCGTTCGGGATTGTAGGTGGCCGGAGCTGGGTGCCTGGCTGAGGGAGTTGGGCACAAAGGATGGCCTGTTTCCAGGGGTAAGGAAAGTCAGCTGCCCAGGTGCCTGATGTCAGTTTGTAGGAGGCCTTTGGCCCTCCAAGTGAAGCCAGGTTTCCAGCTTGTGGCAGCTTGCATCTGGAAGAAATCCTGTTCCGTTCGGGATTGTAGGTGGGCGAGGCCAGGTTCCCAGCAGAGGGAGGTAGGCACAAATGATGGCCTGTTTCATGAGGAAAGTAAAGTCAGCTGCCCAAGTGCCTGATGTCAGTTTGTAGGAGGCCTTTGGTCCTCCATGGGAAGCCAGGCTTCCAGCTATTGGCAGCTTGCATCGGGAAGAAATCCTGTTCCCTTCGGGATTGTAGGTGGCCGCGGCCAGGTGCCCGGCAGAGGGAGTTGGGCAGAAAGGATGGCCTGTTTCCAGAGGTAAGGAAAGTCAGCTGCCCACGTGCCTGATGTCAGTTTGTGGGAGGCCTTTGGCCCTCCAAGTGAAGCCACGTTTCCAGCTTGTGGCAGCTTGCATCTGGAAGATCTCCTGTTCCTTTCGGGATTGTAGGTGGCTGAAGCTGTGGGCCCGGCAGAGGGAGTTGGGCACAAAGGATGGGCTGTTTCCAGGGGTAAGTAAAGTCAGCATCCCAGGTGCCTGATGTCAGTTTGTAGGAGGCCTTTGGCCCTCCAAGGGAAGCAAGTCTTCCAGTTTGTGGCAGCTTGCGTCTGGAAGAAATCCTGTTCCGTTCGGGATTGTAGGTAGCCGAGGCCACGTGCCCGGCAGAGGGAGTTGGGCACAAAGGATGTCCTGTTTCCAGGGGTAAGTAAAGTCAGCTGCCCAGGTGCCTGATGTCAGTTTGTAGGAGGCCTTTGTCCCTTCATGGGAAGCCAGGCTTCCTGCTTGTGGCAGCTTGCATCGGGAAGAAATCCTGTTCCGTTCGGGATTGTAGGTGGCCAAGGCCTGGTGCCCGGCAGAGGGAGTTGGGCACAAAGGATGGACTGTTTCCAGGGGTAAGTAAAGTCAGCTGCCCAGGTGCCTGATGTCAGTTTGTAGGAGGCCTTTGGCCCTCCAAGGGAAGCTAGTCTTTATGTTCAAGGCAGCTTGCATCTGGAAGAAATCCTGTTCCGTTCGGGATTGTAGGTGGCCGGAGCTGGGTGCCCAGCTGAGGGAGTTGGGCACAAAGGATGGCCTGTTTCCAGGGGTAAGTAAAGTCGGCTGCCCAGGTGCCTGATGTCAGTTTGTAGGAGGCCTTTGGCCCTCCATGGGAAGCCAGGCTTCCAGTTTGTGGCAGCTTGCATCTGGAAGAAATGCTGTTCCGTTCGGGATTGTAGGTGGCCGAGGCCAGGTGCCGGGCTGAGGGAGTTGGGCACAAAGGATGTCCTGTTTCCAGGGGTAAGTAAAGTCAGCTGCCCAGGTGCCTGATGTCAGTTTTTAGGAGGCCTTTAGCCCTCCAAGGGAAGCCATTCTTCCAGCTTTTGGCAGCTTGCATCTGGAAGAAATGCTGTTCCGTTCGGGATTGTAGGTGGCCGAGGCCAGGTGCCCGGCAGAGGGAGTTGGGCACAAAGGATGTCCTGTTTCCAGGGGTAAGTAAAGTCAGCTGCCCAGGTGCCTGATGTCAGTTTTTAGGAGGCCTTTGGCCCTCCATGGGAAGCCAGGCTTCCTGCTTGTGGCAGTTTGCATCTGGAAGAAATCCTGTTCCGTTCGAGATTGTAGGTGGCCGAGGCCAGGTGT